>NW_023596562.1:0-42500 GCF_011947565.3 Pollicipes pollicipes | reverse complement strand
TAAACTGCCAACAATGCTCGAGCTTTCGCACCTTAGGTTGCCATAACCTGCGGAGGAGAGGGGGGGGGGGGGGGGGGTCGGGTGGGAGAGGAGCATGGCCGCAGAAGCTCCTCGTCATTACGCCAGTGTACTAAGGATCTCACCAGGGAATAAAATACAGAATCGAGCGAAAATCAACTGAATTCTGTCCGGCTCGGTGAGCGGTAGCCGCATCCTCAGACATAAAACTCTTACGGCTTTCACGTTCCCCAAAATGTGCACATACAGGGAGCATTAAGGTTCCGAGTAAGCACGTCAGAAATTTAGCATAAGCTGTTGGTGAGATTCAGGTTGAAGATCAGACAAGCGCGAAGGAATCATGCTTTGGTCGTTGTTGCCTATTTAATGGGGGCTGGTGTTGCTCTCATGGGTTCGTGGACACCGCCGGGACGGCCAAGGCCAACGCTCTCTATGATCCACGCGTATGGCCGCGGCAGGGTAGTGGGGTCTGCTGAGAACAGAGGAGGCGCGGACCATAACGTGAACGGCGAGAGGGGCAAGCTGACGGGCTGCCGGCGGTTCCCACCCTGCAGTATGGCGCCCGTTATGACCTTGCACGTGGAACAGTCAACATTCAATGACCAAGCGGTACCATGTTAAAGAAATGTCGAGTAATCTCAGAAAAAGAAAAGAACATTTGAAAGTAACCAACGTTTTCAGCAGCATTCGTGGTCCGTGACCGCAATCCGTCACCATGAGCGGAAACGTCAGGCATTTCCATAACATACGGAAATGATCGCTTGACACCTGACAACGCCACCTGGCTTTAAGTGAGTGTCCCACATCTATTTGGGGATTTTGAACTGGAATAGCCCTCTTGAAGACCTTTTGGTACAGTTCATATTCCTCCTCTTCTCAAGACCTAGACCCCTCTAGCTACCGAGCTGCACGCTAGCGAAAATGGCGGGAGTATTTCGGGAAGAGTATTCAAGGTAACCTTAGCATTCATGGCTTCAAATTAACGCTATTTAAATCTCACCGTTCCATAGGCCGTGCGGCGATGAAGACTGAAAAAAACATGATGGTTCAGTCTTTCATGTCTGGCGTTCTTGAACACGATTTCCAGACATAACGGCCGTCAAATGGCTCTCAATCAATGCGGTGCAAGCCACGACGGCGTAATCAAGCAATGACGTTTCGATGAGCATATTTACTTTAAGGGAGTGTGTCTAATGTTTCAGGTTTTCACAATACACACCTAAGGGGAGTTTGGAAATTATCTATGGTTAACTTTGGTTTCTTAATGTGCAGCCGGGTCTTGCAACAGTTATAGCTTATTTTCTTTTATCGATCGCCTCGATGGCTGTGCGTGAATAAATACAACTCTAAAAAAACAATCAGCGTGCAAAAAAGGACGAATGCGGTAGCTTATATGTGGCGAGTAACTGCGCGCTGGAGACATGACCATTATTTAGGTTGCTAAGCAACGTACAATCACATTTCCCTTGAGCCTGGTGCAGCCGATTGACACGACACATACTTGATCCTCATTTCGGTATATAGTAAGCCGACATGAACTGGTGCGTATCAACTGATCAGCCTTACCATGCGTCTAAACCCGTACACTCACCGCCCTCCGCTGAACGCAAAAAAAAAATCAACACAATGGCCGCCGCCATCGCCGCGTTTGCAAGCTGCTGTCAGCGCTGACAAGCGACACCCTCGGAAAAGACATTGGCTTACGATACCTTCTCAACGATGTCAATATGTTTAGTAGTGAATATTGCTTGTGGGCAGCCCGATTACTTCGTTCTTCCATACAAACCAAAGAAAATTTGGGGGCTGTGGCAATATCTGGTCAGTGGAGGCGGATTTGCAGAAACCGGTGACACCAAAAATTGTAACTAGAAATTCCTTACCATCCTACGTGCACAGTTAAACATCCTGACTTGACTAGACATACTCAATTTAACAGAAAAATTATGCCGTCTTGAGCAGTCCATTCTATTTAAAAGTACACCAATAGTTATCAATGAGCTTGACTCATCCCATCTCATGGTTGCTTCAATAGCTTCAAAAGTGAAAAATTGAATATTTTCAGCATAAGGCCCTAAAAAAGCAAACCAAACATGAGCTTGAGGCCTTCCTTAATTCATTCACTACAAGTCAGATAAAGTGTCCCCAAACTCCACCTCGCTCGCATTCACACATCGATAGAACATTGGAAGAAAACATCTAAGTTACAGACAATGCACCATAAAACGCTTTCACACCGTTTGGTGCATGACAGTTTCTTACATTTAAGCACGGAAGTGTTGAAACCATGCCGAGGCATGTTCAGCGACAGAGCTCCGTACCAGCCTGCCTCTCATGGGACCCTTCACGACCGATGCAATCAGAGATCGTGTCCAGTTTGTAAAGACACAGACCGGAACGAACTGTTTTCCCCCGAACTGAGCCTCAGCAGGCGCAGTTTTCAGCTCGTGCAGACGGGACGGGTACTGCAGACGATGTATAACTGATGGCTCAACGCGGCCTTCCAAATGGAAAATATCTAGAGAATGAAGATGCATTCTAAGAATTGAGCCTTGCAAACGGGAGAGGAGGTCACGGGCCTCCGCGTGGTACGTCTGCTCATCTCTAAACTCTTACGAATTCTGCACACACGTGAAAGGGGCCTAATGTGGCAGGAATGAGCAGCAGTGTAAGAAAACAGTGTTACCACGAGGCAAGGAAAGCTGCGAAGAGATGGACGCTAGTGCGTATGCCGAGTTAGCAACATTTCTTGTAGCTAAGCAGCCACACCATTTGTTCCAAATGAAGTGCACTAACAGGCGTGCCAAAGTGTGGGCTGTGCGTTGACATGTGAACACACGCAGACCGTGAGCAGACTGTGTCCATTGCGCGCCAAAACTAGGTGAAGAAAGCCCAGCAGTTGCGCGCTGGCCCACGTCCATGGAAGAGGAGAGGTCTGGCAATGGGGCAATTTAAGGGGCAAGCTGGGAGGGGGGGGGGGCAATGAGCACATTCCCATAACGGCGAAAAACGGTATATCTCTTCTCTTGCAGGCCCGGTATTCGGTAAATTGGTGACGCACCTACACACACGCACACACGCACGCACGCACCTTCTTGTGTATTGGTTAACGACCATCAGCAGATACATAAAAGCCAATGAACGGGGTCGCCGAGCTGAGGCTAGCCTAGCTGCGTCCAGTATCAGACTCCAGGCCTGTGGCATTGATCGGTACGCTCGCGCTTGCGAGGATCGCTAGTGCCGGCGAGAAGAAATTGGTCGGTCCGAGCAGGGAGGCCACTTGAAAGTTAAAAAATCGGGAGTTTATTAACGAAACGAATTAATCAGCAATTGTCTGCCAATATGTTTCGTGATGCTATACCCAAGACGCTGCGCGGCACGTGTCGCGCATTAGACCGTCTGATACCGTTGCGCTGAGCGTCTAGTGCATCACGTGCCAGCTCTCCCCGCTCTGATTCAGGCGAAGGGTATTCAACCTGGGCGAGCGCCGGCGGCGCTGGCCAGCATCTGCCCCTGATTAGCCTCACCGTAAATGATAGCACTCAGGTGGTTTAGATCCGGCCAGCTTAGGGTCGCACAATCTACCTGCCATCATCAGACTGTTTAGCGAAAGTCCGGCAGATGCCGTTGGCAAGCCTCCTCTAAGGTCATACGACAGCTTCTCAGAACAGGATCGACCAAAACGGGCGCCAACAGGTGATAACGGGGCAAGGCAAGTCCAAGTGAGACATTCCAGAGCTTCAGGGTCAGACCAGGCAGCAAATTTATTTAGCTAAGCGCACCAAACAACATCACAATAGAGATTTTCGCGAACACCGACTGAATCAATGAAAACCCCAACGTCTGATATCAGCGGCACGGCTTTTAAGCATTGTCGAAGCGCGCAGACCGCAACCCCACTTCATTTCACGTTTTGTTTTCAAGCGAGCATAAAGAAGGACAAATTACTTTGGCCACCAGCCGTAAACACCAATTTTGACCCCTTTTCGATGCACCTTGATGGGCACCTAAGCCTTAGCCGTGTCTCGGCATTCTCATCATCAAGGGGTTTACACCAACGCAGCGACCACCGAGAATCCGGGAGGCCCCAAACGTTGCAAGCATCTCGCGGCCACCCTCCCGAACCAACAGCCAACTTGAGCCCATGTAAATTTTTTCAGGGCATTTATACGGACCCATGTTCCATATCATTGCCAACTGACCGCCAGAAATAAACACCTCGTTATAAACATGGTTAATGCAGCCATATACATGGTGAGTCTCGAGAAGCTTGTAATAGCGAGTCTCCGAGGAGCTTGTCCTCTTCAAGCTCCGCGGAGGTCATTGAGGTGCAATGACTTCCACGGAGCCCTATGATCGTCTTGGGGGTTACTGAGCATCCCAAGCCCCCTTGGTCGCACCCATGATCCGTTAAGATTTTGGATAAGACGTTCATGTTTTCGCTCTGCGTACTGTTTCAGAATGGCTGACCATTGATAGTGGTTCTTGGTTCTGGTGTCGGTCGTTCAAGTTCGTGGTAGCACATGACTGACTGTGTGTGGCCCACTGCTCCTTATCGTGATGGTAAAGGCTCTGATCGTATCGGCCCTGGTGCGCAAATGCAATTGATGTCGTCGATTATAGCACCATGATGGAATGTGACGACGCGCGCTGCTCTTGATGTCGATTTGCATTGGAGCCTCATTACCGGGCCAAGACTGTATGAATATTTCGCAGCTCGTTGGCTCCTGTTAGTTGCCCGGAAAGGGAGGAGACGAAAATCGGCTTAAATGAAAATAGCATTACAGAGCGCATGGAGCGTGCTAATGATGCAAACGCGTCCTTCTCTTGACCATCCCCACACCAATCTTTGCTGCCGCGGCTACCATACGTAACACAGTGGCTCCACAAGAGCTCTCCGCTGCCAACAAATCGCCCCGCTCCGCTTTACAACAAATTGGTAGCGTCTGTGTCTATCTCTGATGTCCACGGCCGCACCCGTTTGCGGAAAGCTCTTGTGGATTAAGCAAACGTGTGAAATTTAGGGCTGGTGGCGGCCCGTCCTGGCCATGTGCTGATCAACGGGCTGTTGCGCCCTGCGCCGTTCCTGCACGCAAACTCGCGGTGGAAGTAATAAACAGATCATACCATTGCCTCTCCGGCCACTTTACGACGGACGTAACTAGTTCTGCCATTAGCGCCACAACCTCTCAGGTTGACTGAAGCGGGAGAAATTGGGACGACAGTCGGGAAGAATCGAACCCTAGACCTCGCGATTACAGAACAATCACAAGATTACCGACCCACGACGACTCCGCAGCAGATTGTGGGCATGAGAGAAAGATACATGTAGAACATATAAGCAAAAGACAAGAGAACACATGTATATCTGTGCTATCCAGAAGTGTACCTACGAAGACAATGACGAGGGGCGAGTAGAAGTCGGGCACTATCTACGTACTGCTGCCGAACTACATGCACATGTGCACAGTGTGAAGAAGACGAGCAAACGCACACACCATCATGGCAGGTGTTATATGTGGACCCATATCAGAAGATTCAAACGCAATGTTCGACAATGCCAAATGCATTTGCCAGTTAGTGGCGCGATGAAGGGCGGATATATGCACGGTGGGACGGGGGGGGGGGGGGGGGGGCATAGTTTGTCATGCCACTCTTCACCTTTCGTGAGAGTTTGTATGGAATGTGGTGATGCATATTGAAAATGCCAGAAAAAGGGCCTTGCTCTAACTTTGGAGAGATTTTCACGTCCCAGCAAATATATCGGAATGAACACTTAAACAGTTTATCCATAATGAATCGATCGAGTGGTCTCAATGTCGCGATTTTGACTATTCAGGCCTGGGCTTCGGATGTCCCTGTGCGGTGGTCTCCCTCCCCAGCCGGCCACCGAGGCCCGGGACAATTTGATGCAAATGACAGAAGATGGACTGCTCCTTTGTTCTGTCTCCACCTGCCTGGCATCCGCGGCAGCGTTTGAAGGGGCGCCCTTTGCAGCGGCCTACACCTTTATTTTGAAGCACAAACACCGCACAGCAATGCAGCTTGCACGAAACAGACCATGCATTAAGAGGGGAGTGTTCCCCCATCTGAGGGTGAATGCCAAACCACGTAATCAACTCGAACAAAGGCTGTATTTTTTAGGAAAACATGGCATAATTCTTCATTGACTCCGTCAGAACCACTACAAGCACCGTAAAGCCAGAGACAAACCGGGTACAGACGCAGGAAGGCACGCGGTACGTGTCCGGCCTGCGTGACCTGACATCGCGACACTAGCTTGCGGCCGCGTGCAGGAGCCAGCGACTGTCGGACGGCCTGCCTTCCTGTCAGTGTCCAACACCAGCGGCCGTGTGCAGAACCAAGCGACTCTCTGCCGGTCTGCCTTCCTGTCAGCCTACCAACAGTCCTTCACGGAGAGGACAGGCGCGACCGGAAGACAGGCACAGAATAGACGGATATCCGCGATCAAAAAGACAGACAGACAAGCGGACCGCCGTTTCACGACACAGACCAAGAAGCAAACTTGGCACCCGCGGCTGACAGACGGAGAGAAAGCAGACCGGCACCCGCGACAGACAGGCTGCCGTTCGCGACATCCAGACAAGCCCACTGCAGCTGCACAGGCCGACAGACAGACGGGCCGGCGTGCACGACAGACACGCGGTCCGGCAGCGAGAGCGGCACGGTAGCGCGCCGCAGTGGCGGCGGCCTCTGCGGCTGGGCCGGGCCTCACCTGTGTGTGCGCGCGGAGCACCGGGCGTTGGCCGCCGCAGTTGCCGGCCGGCTGGAGCGGCGGCGGGAGCGGCGCCGGCCGCCGGCCGCCGGCATCGATCGGCGCCGCCGCTGCCGCGCACCGCCTGCAACAATGCACGCACGCGGCCGTCAGCCGGCTGGCGCGGCACGCCGACCGCCGCCAAAACAGTCGGTCGCCGCCGTGTTTACACCGGCTGGCTCGAGCGCGACAGACAACGCGGCCGTTAGAGCCCGGGGCGCCGTTTGAACAGCACCGGTGCTGCCCCGCCGGCCGCCGGCCGAACTACGACCGTGCATCGTTGCAAGCAATCAGGCAGCGGCACGAGCTGTGACGTCAGCTGTGACGTCAGCCGACCGCCCCCCGCAGCCCTTGTTTATGGTGGGCGCCGCACGAGGCGAAACGGCCCGACGGACAAACGGCTCGCGAGAGGGACGCGGGGGGAGGGGTGGGGAGGGCGAAAAAGCTTCCCTAGATAATCGGGGCTCAAGGCCGTCTTATGCTTGCCCTACAACCTCACCCCAAATGTTCAGATCTCGGATTCCGTTGTCTCCGACTGCTGGCCAGCTGGTGCTGACCGGACATTGCAGGTGTTTCTCCAGGACAACAGTCTGCTCCCACTGGGAGGCAAATAACTTGCAAGTCCTAGGTGTTTCATCGACACCCAGCCTTGTCTCGGAGACCTCCAGTGGGTTCGCCAGCGCGTAGGGATCGCTAGTAGGACTACTGCCATCGTTTTGCGAACGCCCAAACTTTTCGCACCATGAGGTTTTTGCTTTGTCGCGGATAGGCACTGGCCGGCTACACACCCTTTGCTTGACCTTCAGTGTTCTAGCGACCTACACAATCCACGCAAGAGTTTAAGGACAACCTAGAGCACCCGTCTCTCAATTGGCATCTCGTTCTCCCCCCTTGGTTCCTTTCCTCGGACCCCTTGCCTTGGACCTCCATGTCACCTCCTTCGAACCCCTTGGCCGTTTGTGGGATTCTGAATGCTTCTGGGGGCCCTAACTGATAGAGAACTCCTTGATTATGTTGGAGCTCTTTGTATGTCTTGAACCATGTGACATATTCACTGGCCTCTAAATTTCCAAACCATTTTTAAGTCCAATTTAACAGCCCCTGAGTTCACCTATCCGTTCTTCGAGATCTTTGGGCCCAGCGGGACTCGTCGGTTTGCGAATGTGATGTCCCTCCGAGACTTTGAGGGCCCCCGCGGGACCCGCCGGTTTGCGTGGGAACACCGTGGGACCCGCCGGTTTGCGAATGCGATGAACTTCCAACTGCCGCTGGAACACCTGCATATTCTCAGGGCAACATTCTGTCACCCTGGGGTGGCAATTCCTCCGGCCCTTACCCATTTTCTAATATTGTCTTGAATATTTGGAACGTTCCCCGTGGCGGCCCCTGACCCGCCTCCGGGCCCCACGCCTCCACCAACCTGTTCGGTTACCACAAGGGATCGCTGAGATATTTTCTAGATTCCGGAACTCGTCAGAAGCTGTCTTGGTAATATAAAACTACAAATGGGTATGCCGAGACCTTGCGGACCCTGGAGCCGTAGCCCAGGCCGCTGCGTTGGCCACTGAACTCGCAAGGCTACCCCTATAACCAGATTGGGAGCATTTCCGACACCCCCGTTTGTCCTTGAACCCCGTTGTTACGTACATTTGCTAGGGCTCTGATTATCTCATCTCCCTACAGCTGTGAGCGTGGCCCTCTCAGACGATGCTGATGCGCTTGTTCCGCACAATCCGCGGGACATCGGGTTCTCGTCTTGCCCAGCGTTCTCAACAGGGTACTCAATGTAATCCTTGAGTGTTTGAAGACCCAGACCGGTAGCTTATCTCCAGCACAAGTTCTTATTGTCCACTATCGTATGCGGCCCTTCTAAGCTTGGAAAATAGACCTTTCCGCTGCCAGAATCCCTTTGCGACGCTGAGTCTTCAGCTGCATTAGGGAGGTATGTATCTTTGTAGCCCTTCCCATGGAAGCCAGTGGCGAAGCTTACATTGAGACAAGTCAGGCACCGCCTGGCTAAATTTCGGAGCCCCGTTCGCCGTCTTCTCAAAAGCATTTCATAACATATAGCGTTATAACTTTATTCGTTGCAACACATTTCAACGTATTGTATAGCCACAACTTATAAAGGCCTGTAACCACCTGTGCAGTCGTCACTTTTTAACTTTGGCGTGATAGTATGCATATAGCTCTGAGCTTTCCAGTGAGTCAGCCCTCTAAGAAGTGCCATACTGATTCCAGAAACAGCATATTTAGGGAGACTTTTGTTAGCGTTTATCCCTAAATCAGTATTAAACCTGCAAAGGGGTCGTGCAATCACTTTGACGCGGGAGTTTTCTATAGCTTTTCCTAAAACAAAGTGTATTGCATTGTCTCATGACATTCCCCCAAAACTTCCATGCCAGAGACATACCACGTCGCTCAAGGGTAACAAGGGAGTCATGGAAGGCTGTTCAAAGAGCCTGGATACCCTTCACAGCAGCTAGAAGTGCATGTCCGAGGTAGCCAAGGCAAAGGTTTTTGGCTAGAAGTATCGTTTGGGACCAATATTCCGCCGCCGCCATGGCCCGTGTAAGCGTGTCGCCGGCTGGGGGTGCCGGGCCTCGGGCGGGGTTCACGGACCTGGACGAGTGGCTGTCCGACTGACAGCGAGCACCCCTCTGGAAAACTTGGGATCGCCTGGAGGCAGTCTTTTTTTTTGTCTGCACTCGCCGGAGTTATGGTACTTGTGCGTCGTTAGATGCTTACCAAAGTTGTTCTCTTTAGATGCACTGCTTCATATATGGTGAGAAGATTTGTGACGTCAGGTGAGATTATGTCAATTTGTCGGAGTTTATCGATCATTTAGCCCCACAAATGCTTCGACTGATGCTAGTGCTTGCTTCATTGCCGAGATTGTGGTACTTGTTTTCGGGGTAAAATTACATGGGACCATGTCAGCGCGTTTCTCTTCATTCGGTGTTTGATGGCGATGGCGGCAACCTCGAACACGTCCGTGGCCAGCC
Organism: Pollicipes pollicipes; assembly: GCF_011947565.3. Taxonomy (NCBI): domain Eukaryota; kingdom Metazoa; phylum Arthropoda; class Thecostraca; order Pollicipedomorpha; family Pollicipedidae; genus Pollicipes; species Pollicipes pollicipes. The sequence continues at coordinate 32,705 of NW_023596562.1, read as the reverse complement.
TGCAGTAGGGTGATACCGGCGGTAATCGAGAATGGATGAAGATGATGTTATGGTCAATTTGTCGGGTCGCAGGATAAAATTGAAATGCATTCGTAGCCAAATAATGGTGTTATGTTAACGGAGGAGATAAAGTTGTGCATGAATTCAGTTTGATTGCTGCATGTTTTTTGTCGTTATTATATCGATACCTCTGTGAAATGGCTTCTTTCAGAAGCCGTGTCATGACTTTTGGCACAATACCCTGCACAAAAGTTACATACGCGTATCGATATCGACTGTGCAGGCTGCAGGCGGGTACCGCCCGATATTGACATTTTAAGCCCAAAATTATCTGTCATCAACAGCCGTGCATAAAATTGATGCATGGTAATGCCCGTGGCACGCACCGTGACACAAGTAAGCAGGGTGCATAATTCAAAGATCCGAAAGTCATTCGAGAGCTTAAATGGCTTGGCAGCACGTGGAAAGAAAAGCACGCATGGGCCCCAGCCATGCATCTGCCTGGATGCCCAGATCCTGTAGCAGTGCTTAACTTGCCCCAGGGGCTGGTGCCGCACTGAAAGCGCCATGATTCGATTATTTATTATTAGAGGTAGACCTAATTTGGCACCGAATATGGAACGCACGAAACAATGGGATAAGTAGGAGCAAGGCGATAGTTGGATATCAGGGTTATCAAAGTAGCCGTGCATTTTTACTCCGCGGGCGTTTCTATTCCATTTTCACACATCCATCTGTCATTTTACGTTTGCGATGCTTAAGGGAATATACCACATTTGTATGCTTTTAAACAAAATGAAACAGCCATGATGGTCATTCGGTGCAGTTCCAAGCCCTGTTCTTCTTCATACCTAGATCCCTCTAGTCTCTGAGTTACACGCCCGCGAAGCTGCGCAGGTTATTTCGTGTGGACTATTTCATGGCCAACCAGGCATCCAAGACGCCATAATAACGTCATGGAGATTCCGCCGTTTCACTGGCCATGCGACGATTAAAAGCCACAAAATAAAATTGTCGAACCCCTAACATCTGGCGTTCATGAGCACGATTTCTAGCTATAACGGCCGTTAATTGGCTCTTCATCAATGCTGTGCAAGGTGTGATGACGCAATCAAACAGTGGTGCATTGAAGGGCATACTTACTTAATAGGGCGAATTGTGTTTTCCAAGGCAGTCTTTTCCACTTCAAGGTATACCATTAGCTTTAAGTAAGTTTCAGCTGTAAGTAATATATATATATATATATATATATATATATATATATATATATATATGTAGTATTCATGCTACTAGCGAGCCGCCATGCCAGTGACCTACATCGATACCGGTGATGAGGGAGGGTCTCGCATTAACAGGGCATTACCACCACCATGCGCATCATCCACTATTTACGGCAAAGTTGAATGCAATTCATTTTTGGTCATTCACTATTGCTGCTTTGCACCACGTGGGACCTAAAAAGCAGGAGTGTAGTTTCCTATTAGTTGAAGGCACCCCTTCCCCAACTTGGGCTCCAGCCCGCCACTCCAAATTTAAGAAGAAGGTGGGGCCAAATCCGTGTTGAGCACGCTTACTGGTCATTTTGGGGTCAGTTTCGTTATTTTTCACCACTTAGTCCTCTAATCCTCATTTCGCGAAACTACACCCTCCTAAAAAAGCTCGTAGACGATTCCCAGCGTCTCAAAGTCCAGTTATATAAGGGGTGTGGAGGTTCTCTGGACCTTCCACCTTCTGACCTCCTCTGCGATCTGAGAGTTGCATAAATATCGCATAGATCATATTACTCAGCTAGAAACATCCCCATTCTAACATAGTCCTAGAAAGCAATCTCGTCAGGGCGATCTCGCAGTTAAGAAGATCCTCGATCTTTTGTAACCTTTGTTGGCTTGAGTGAGATCCGCGTCCCGTCCGATGCAGGCGCAAGGCCTGGCGAAGGCAACAAATACTATCCGTTGGCGGCAGCTTCAACGAAACTCACTGCAGTGCTGAAACCCATCCCCCAATACAGACCAATGATCAGCTCCGAAACGAAGTTCAACTCTCAAACGCGAGCAGGCTGCTGCGCCCAGCTGGGCGGGGCGACACGGCGTGCGCCGCGCCGCCTCAGCCGGGCGGCGCCGGCCGGCGCGGGCTGGCCGCCGGGCCGCGACAACCGCCCTGCCCCCGGCGGCGACCGGCGCCGGCCGCGGCCGCGGCGCTGCTCCCGCTCGCCGCCGCTCGCTGCACGTGCAGCCCGACGCGCCACTGCGCAGCCGGCCCGGCCGGCAGTCGCATGCCGTAAAGCTGTCGGCGGCGCTGGCAGCGCTGCAGCGGCGCGCTGTTTAGTCTGAGACGCGGCCGCAGACACAACGCCGCCGATTGACCGGTCGGTCACTTAATGAACCGGAAATCCCGCTGATGAGACGGCGCGTGACGTCACTGGATCGGCCAGCGACTTAATGCGCCGGAAATTCCGCCGGCGTACCGACACGTGTCGTCATTGGGATCGGCCGGCGGCTTCATAACCACATGTAAATCACTGGACGTGTACCGATAGGCCCAGACATGCCGGGGCTGGACTGGCCAGTGATTGAATGAATTGGGCAACAGCGAAATTGTTTAATGCAGTCATGGACAAGCTGATGAGGGACATTCTGAGCCGGAAATCTGCGCTGACGAGGGCACAAATCAGTGGAATGTCCAGGAGCTGAATGCATCGTCTGGAGTTTTATATTTGGATAAATACTGTAAACGGACCAGCCAGTGAGTTAGTGGGGCCAAATCCTACGACATGACGTCACGTGCCGTCAGCAGAATGGTAGATGATTCGCACGAACGGGAGATCAATGTAACCGGGGTACTGGGCATCGGCTTCACCGTTTTCACACGGCGAACTGTGGCTGAATTTCGCGCGGGAGCTCACTTGCGCTCGCCCTTTCTGCATTGTTCTTCGTTGTGATGGCGGGACTGTGATGAGCCCAAAGGCTCACCAATGCAAGGCAAGCAAGCTAATTATGAAGGCTACTTCAATACGTGCTCGAGTGGGAGGCAAAGTGCCCCCCCCCCCCAAGGTTTTTCCAGAATAATTTCCGAACGGTACGGGGTAGCCGCACCAAATTTTGCGTAGCTGTGGGCAACTGAATATCGGATTGTTTGATATAACACAATTGAGATGTACCTTGTAAGGTCACTGACCTATGGCAGGTCAAAGTCAGATCATGGTTTCAGCGAAGGCAATTTCTAGGGAATTGGTCAGTCTGGTCACCGCGCTACATTATGTCACCCGCATCGCCTATGACGATGCTTTAGATCAGTGGCGGATGTAAGACATACAAGGTTGGAGGGAACTACGCATGTTTGGTGCAACGTTAAGGTGCACGCAAATCACAACGCACACCCTGCCACCACAGTTCAGCACCCGGAAACGCCACGCGGTGCTATCTCCCAGTGGCGACACCAAAGGTGGATTGCAATCGACAGTTCATTCGACATTCGATAGCTCGACCTATCGACAGTTTACATCCCATCTGTCTTTGCAACATCTGAAATCCATTTGGATATCATAGGCATTTTGTTAACTTGCCCTCCTAGACAGTTGAATCACTACCCCCACCGCCCTTCTCATGGTCCGCCTTGCATCTCGTTACCCGCCTCTGCAGTATTGGTCCAATTCTCACATGACATATGACCGACAATAGACTAACTGATGTTGCATGAGCAAGCCTGTGGTAGTTTCAGCACAGAAACCGACATCGATTCATCCCGCCGCTGATCTCTTGCACATAACTTTTATGCGCCAAGGGCCGCTGAAAATCTTGCATACGCATAGTGCATAGGTGTACATATCGATTAACATGAAGCCTTATTTTAGTAAAATAAGCATTGTACCCACCGACATTTCTCCCACAAGTCAAACCTGGAGCCGCCGTTGGACGATAATGAAGCCAGCGGTTTCATCTGGACGAATCAAATTGATGGTTAGGAATCTTCACCAACTTTCAGAGCACTAGATCATGTAGGTGCTCGTGGTGTGGAGAAAATCCAATGGGTCAAAAGAGGGCTACTCATGAGAGAGGGTTCATGAACTGATAGCTCACCTATGCGCCACATGCCGTCAGTAAAACGAACACCACCGCCAGAATGCATTGGATAGAACAATTTCATTTTGGAAATGTCTTCTGATTAGGATCTTTGTAAGGAATGCTCTCTGATTTACGGTTTAGTCTAAGTATCAGTATGATGTGTCGTCACCAACGGACAACGCTCCCAACGAGGGGTGAAGTCGATCAAAGCTAAAAGAAAATGAATGCACGTGGTGATCCCTCCGGCCGCAGACGCAATAAGGCGACTAAAACATCTGTGCTGGCACATGTCGCCAATAAGTTGGCCAGTGACTACGCAATCTGAACTGAATGTGTGCACGGATAATTGTCACAGAGGGACGGACCAGCAACTTGTTCAAAAGAAAATCTTTTGTGATTCCGGCGCGCACAACGGAATGGTCAGAGACTTGACCTGTCAGTCAACTTTTGCGGTATGCGACGAGCGATATAATGGCAGGCATACTCATCACAGATGATATCGAAGAGCGTTATAACTCACTCTCATTTGAAAACAGACACCAATAGGTGAAGTCGATGAATTGTGGTGAATGTTTCTCGTGAATAAAGCAGGCTCAGTGACGCGTGCCGGTCGAGCGTCACTTCCAGACAGCACTGCTTCTAACCTGACTGCGTTGAACCCGCCAATGCCTACCTATTTTAAACACAGAAAGCAACGCATCAGGGTTGGGTAGCGTTCTCATGCCAATGGGGTTTCACGACGCACTCAGCTGCTGATGCTAAATGGCGTCGCCTGTCTCTCACCCTGGCAGGAAGGGCGGGCACGGCGGGGATCGCTATTTGTTACGTAGGTTGGTGAGGACTAGCAATTGTTCCTGTGTACCTAAATCACACAGATAAGCTGCAAACTGCCCTATGTACTACGTCAGATAGGCCCGATAAGTTGTGCACATCCAGGAGGAATACACAGCAAGACAGCTCCAGACCATTACAGGTTGCCTGTCAGCCAAACGTACAGTAGATGCCAAGAAATGATCAAACGTATCTTTCATACGTCGAAAAGGCGCTTAGTTGTTACCAGTTAAAATAACAATTTAAATAACCAGCGGCAAAAAGAAGCTGATGACAATACGACGAAGGCCACGGCGAGGGCCGCTTAGACTTGTCACACGACGGCCCGCTGGCCTGTTCGAGGGACGGCGGGGGGGGGGGTGGGGCACAGGTCCGGGTGTCGGCCGTTCAGCTGCTCTTGTCTCGCGACCCGGCCCGCGCGGCCAAACGGTTTGGCCGGCCAGTCGAGAGCCGGTGCCGGCGACGGAAGGGTGACCTTGAGGTGGTCCGGCCGACCGCAGACGACCGCTTCCTGGTCTGGAGCCGGCACCGTTCCACATGGTAACGCCGCCGCCGCCAGCCGGCCGCCACGGCTGAGTCGGGCGGCCGCGCTGCGGGCGCTCGAGACGCGACGCTGCGGGCGTTCGAGACGCGACGCTGCGGCGTTCGAGACCCAACGCTGCGGGCGTTCGAGACGCGACGCCGCGGGCGTTCGAGACGCGACGCTGTGCGCGCTTGAGGCGCGACGGCCGCGACGTTCGAGACGGGACGCTGCGGACGCTACCATCTTGTAACTACAGAACTCATCGGAGTTCCTGAGATAGATTCGGAATGCCCTTTGGTTTGGACAACGAAATGCATATCCCGCGCACGCGTAGTTCGCCATCCAGGCTCGAAGACGATCGGGCTTTCTTGAAAGGGATGTTTCACGTTTGACGATACTGAAGCAAACATTATATGTCATGAAGTCAGCTCACTTATAACTATTGTCATACTTTTAAGTAGAAGGGACTGTCCTAGACAATGCAATTTCACCATTTAGTGAATATACCCCCAAATAGGTCACCGTTTGCTTGCGTTGTCGTACCATGAAAAAATCAACTGAGAGCCAATTGACGGCCGTTATATCTGGAAACCGTGTTCACAAACGCCAGCTGTGAACGACTCGACAATGATAGTTTTATTAGTCTTGATCACAAATGGAACGACAATATCTGAATGACGCTATTGCGGCGTCATGGATGCCCGCCCGGGTAACCTCGAAATGCTCTGCACGGAATGTCTGAACATCTTCGCGCGCGTGTAGCGCGTAGACTAGGGGGGGGGGGGGGATTAAGGTTTTCAGAAGGGCAGGGTTGTGAACTGCACAGAATGATCTTCGGTGTGGCTATTTCAGTTCAAGATCCCCATGCAAACGTGAAACACCCCCTTACGGCGACCAGAAGGCTCCGAAACAGCCAGCACACATGTCGGGGATAGTTCAAGGGTGACGCGGTTCAAGTAGATGGCCCATGAGCCATAGAGCACAAGGCCACTGCAGCAGCCCGGCCCCCGGGTAATCAAGCAATGCTCCGGGGCCGGTCTAGGGCACTGGTCGCCACGGGCTCATCAGGTACCAACTCGGCTCGACCGGGGCACACAGGCGGCGATTCTGGGAGCTGTCCAGGACCGTTCACTCGCATGACATGGGAGACCGGACCGGACCCATCCCGTTAAATGGATTGGGTTTATCAAACTGTTTTCGCATTTGTTTTCTTAGAAGCAGCGATACCGCATGAATCTAAAAAACAGCTCATCAGCCCGAACAACTAGTGAACGCATGGAATGTGTTCTATACGTTTCGGTTTCTTCACATTTTCTTAATTCATTCAACAAACGACCAAAGCCAATACGTCATTTTTCCCTCTTCCATGGGGTTACCTTAACCATCAGAATTTCACACATTTAAGGTTTGATGATGCCTTGATGCTCCGACGACGTCGCCCAGCTCAGAGCTGTGTTGGAGGCAAACCCGTGCTCGTTACCCGCTACCACTGAAAGTGAATACCTTTATGTGTTCTTCTCCCATTACGCTATCATTTTTGTCCTTACTATCTTTGTTGTTGTCTGTGTTGCCGTTATCTTGGTTGTTTTGCTGTTTTTACCGCGTAAATGATGCCTCTTGCTGCATGTGAAGCAGCTCTACGATGCACCTCAGCTGACCTGTACTTTGTTCACTGTATCCACTGTCGCGCCCTCTTCGTTGTCCATCGCTTGAAGCATCCTCACCTCATTTAGCTATCCAAGTTTCAAATACCTTTTTCATCAGGACATTCGATTACTTTTTAACCCCGGGTTTACTCACGAACAAGGTTTTCACTCATCTCGATACAGGGTAAAGAAATTAAGAATTCCACTATATAAAAAATCCCCTAATTATACGTGTTCGAATGTCACTCAGTGAGTGACAGTGACAGTGAGTGAGGGAGCAAAGTTACATGCTGATATTATCTAGAAAAATAAAGAGTTCTCCAGCGACTTAAAAATGCTTTAAGCTCATTATCAAATATTACTGTCACTGTTCGTGACAAGCTTTCTGATCACACATCTCAAAGAGTTTCCGAGTTGCGTAGTATATTTACTATGTAAAAAAACGATGCAAATTAAATGTTGGCATGGACACCAGTACAGTATTTTATTTTTGGTTGCCAAACTACGCGGACTGTTCGTGACCCCCCCCCCCCCCCCGGCGGGTCGCACCCAGGCCTCCGGAATAAATGTCCAACGTGATAGAACTTGATATCAATCTCAGTCGCTGACAAAAAACAACACACAAATTAGACGCTGCTTATGATAGATATATCACGCGATTTAAACTTCTCCGGATCGTACTCAGGTGTTATCCAGGGGTTAGGCCCGTCCGGGACCCATAGACTTCCCAGCAACAGGGGCCCGTCTCATGTCATTCGTGACCCAGTCCGTGACCCACAGTGTCACCTTGGGCCGCGGCGAACACCGCAGGAGAGGGATCTAAGAACGCGCGTTTGGAACCCCAAGCTCAAGACGGAACTGCCATAGCGGTCATCCCCCCCCCCCTAGCCGCACACACCCACACTGCCTGGTTAAGTGTGGTAATCGCATGAGCAGACCTTCATCTCTTTTGTTCTATCACCACTTTGTTCTATTCTATCACTTGATGGCGGGCCCCGTGCTGCACTGAGATAATGGTATTACATGACAATGAAGCATTTTGTTTTTAACAAATACGTTATTATGGGCTGGTGCTAGTTGTATACCTGCTACTGTACCATGCTACTCAACGTTGATGCACCATGGTCGTAGCCATGCGGGTTCACTGGGTACCCGTGCACCCCATGGGGTTTGGGGTGCACCCCAGCATCGTTGTGTGCAACCCTCACACTTACGGAATGCGTCCCACAGATATTAAATGTAACACTTGCATGTGTTCATGCCCGTGATAAATTGTAGGACAACCGAAAAGATGTGCCTGTCAAAGCCTGGAAAAGGACCCTGTTAACACCAAGCGTCCGCTTTTTGGTGGGACAGTGGTGCACCTACAGGGAGGCCGGTCTGGCTGCGGGTCTGTGACACACCAAAACAGGTCAAGTTCAGACTTGTGTTCAGCTCAATCTTTTGAGCCGGCTCGGTCCGGTTCAGCTCACAACTCGTAGTCGTTCCAATGGTTTTGATTCAGCTCAGTTCAGACTCCTTTAGTCAGACATCAGAGCAATTAGTTGTATGGCATGCAATGCGGACTAGGCTGCACTAAACCTGACAGTTGTCAGTCTGTACCTGACAGTTGTCAGCCTGAACCTGACAGTTGTCAGTCTGTACCTGACAAGCGCCAGCCAAATGCATTCACACGTAGGCAACAGCACTTCCACTGGCCAGTATGACCCTTGCCGTTGGCGACGGCACCCGCACTAACGATCACCTAACACAACTCAAGGATGGCACCTGGAAAGGACTCAGGACAATGGAGAGGCGCAGAGGGATGAGGAAACAATAAGGACTTACAAGGACCAAGTAAAAAGGACAGAATAGGCCTTTCACCCATCACGCGGCCCCACGCACCTCCGATTGCCAAGCGCCCTCCCATGTGTCGGCGGCTTAAACGGGCTCCCACAACAAAGACGAAACTAATGTGGCGTTCAAGAAAAGTCGTGAAGATTAAAAATTAAGAATTAAGATTGCTTGTGAAAAACAAAACTTTTTCAGAGCAAGTCGGATCTGCATCAACTGTAGTTCAACAAGACAGCAGGCGTCAAATATCATCATTAAACAAACATAACAACGATGATCGTCAATCCACTTCAAAACTGGAAATAATTCTTGATGCATCTCCGGAAGGTCCCATTCTGTGGCATATAATCCGCATGTGAGACGGGACGGCCCTGCTACTTTTGCTGTTTACTTCATACAGCCTCAGCATCAGCATGCTTAAAGTTGTTCAAGTAGTGAATGACGGGTCAGATATGGATTTGCTCGTTGCTGTGAAAATTTGCAATGCAAAATATAACTAGTCCTTGGATTTTGTGGGTGGTGGACAACCATTCACCGCGGATATTGGAATGCGGGATATACGTACCTTGTCAAATCCTCTGGTTTATGGCTGAGATTTGATAAACTTCAGATCAGAATAGACAATATTCCGCTTACTGCTTAGAAATTGTCATCACAAACCTTGAGTTGTTTTGGAAAAAAGCTCTATAACTAATGCTGCATGCTATTCTTTTTAACATTATGAGATGATATGCTAATGTGTGTGGGGCATGCTGTGTTTCCCGATGTTACCATTTCATTTGAGCAATATGACTCACTGACACGACATTGTTAGAAATGACCAGTTCACGATTTAGCTCATGAAACTTATCAACAATGCGATTCCGCTCATGGCTGAAAAGGGGCACTTTTCCTATCAAGCTGACTCAGATTGCGGCTCAGCCCAAAACGACCGGCTCGTGAGCCAATTTACGACTCAGCTCGAGCCGAACACAGGTCTGGTCAATTCACGACTCAGCTCGAGCCGAACACAGGTCTGGTCAACTCTGTATAACTAAGACATCTACCAGAACACGACGGCATATTTTGTTATGCACGGCTCCGTCATGTGCGATCCCTGCGTGAGTGGTGGAGTGGTATATTGGGGATAACATCGCTAATCTTAGTGACGTCACCACAGGTCAGTAATCCCAGGTCTCTGAAAGTCGGATGGAGTGACACACATGCGGTAATAGGCATGTGAGCTGTTAGCCTTATGGATACAATGGACACTGGTTACGTCCCTTGAGTAGAAACACAAACTTTATAAAGAATGCCGACCTTTTTATTTCGTTTGTCCATGGTAAACTATGTCGCGCTGCAAAGCAACGCGGCGCGTCTGGCTTTGATTTTGCATAGTGGCATAGCGTTTAGCACGTCTGATACAGGACATGCACGATTTAGCACACACATCATCAAATGCATTTTAGTCTAACAGCAAACTTTTGGATGTGCAGAGAAGCTCCCAAAACATAGGTGATCCCGAAATTCCATTAAACAGGAAGCTGACTGAACGTTTCGCTGGGATGGATATCTTGCGATCAGTTTTTGACGATCATAAGTTACTTTGAAGATCCTGGCCCTTTTGCTGCAATAAATCAAGTCCGGGTCAACAGGCACTTCTGCAGGTTACAGTGAACAGTGTTCGTACCAGGTGAAGGGAGGCCCGCTTGAGCGCTTCCCACGTGACCTGTTCGCATACTTTTCGACTATGAACGCCAGAACAGCCTGGTCACCTTCCGAAATGTCATATTTTTCCACTATAGCATTCTGGCAAAACATGCAACAAATTTAGAAAAAATGTGTAATACGAATTTCATGCTCAAATTTCCGGCGACAAACGGAATGGAATCTTGGGGGACGGCACAGCCTCGGCTATCGCCTTTGCGCGGTCTGCCCTAGGGTCCTTTCAATTATCGGCTGGTCGTTTTTGCCCGATGATCTATAAGGCCGTGCGCCAGCTTAACGGCCGCCAGAAATCCCCACATTTACGAATGTATGTCGTGCACGGAGCCAGTTTTTACGAACTTACCCTCAAGAACTCAGGTGTGAATTGGGCAGCTTTGTGTTCGTCGCAAGCCATCCGGTGTATTTTCTTTCGTCTAAATAGTCCAAATATTCGCCCACTGAAGTATATGATTCGAGCTTGGATTCCCCGCTTCCATACAGACGTATATAATATAATGGGCAATAATTCCTACAAATGCCTTTGTTTTGCTAATGACGCGTGCGATTTACAAAACTATCGCTACGCTACGTCATATCCATACGAGTCATACGTGGCACAGATGACCAGATCCAAGAGAATGGCGACAATTTCATCATGGGATTACCGGAGTTGGGCAAAATCCCCAAAGGCACAATTCGCCGAGTCGAACTCCGCTCTCCAAATCCTCCTTGTCTGCATGAATGAGTCTTTCATCCTTCAACACTCCAACCACCTCGTCATCACGTTATTCATCTTAAGTAAGGCCATGCCCGGGCACATTTTAAGGAGCTTTCACTATGCAGGCGAGCCCAGCAACCGGTGGGAGCGAGGGGTGGAGATGATGGACTTTGTCAGGTATTGAGGCATGTATAATTTACACGACTCATCCATACCATTCGGTAATCATACCAACAAGAGTGCTGTGATCGTTCAGCATCGTCGCAGCATTGTTTCCACCGGGAAGCAATATTCCATGACTCGGGAGGCATTTTAGGTTACTAGAGAACCATTTCCCCTCCCAGTTAGCATGTTGAAATATGACCTGCTATGGCTCGTGACCGCTTGGCGCTGTTCCGAGCCGGTCCTGGTCGTCAGGGACCGACCAGCCCCGTCTCCTCAGGCCGCCGCCGCCGCGAGAGCCGCTCACCGGGGCCGCGATCAATAGCGGACCAAGCTTCGATCTCCTCCGGCACGCACCGGCTCTCTTCTCCGGCTCCGGCTCCGGCTCCGGCTCCGGCTCCGGCTCCGGCTCCGGCTCCGGCTCCGGCTTCAGCTCCAGCTCCGGCTCCGGTCTCGTCTCCTCAGGCCGCCGCCGCCGCGAGAGCCGCTCACCGGGGCCGCGATCAACAGCGGACTAAGCTTCGATCTCCTCCGGCACGCACCGGCTCTCTTCCCCGGCTCCGGCTCCGGCTCCGGCTCCGGCTCCGGCTCCGGCTTCAGCTCCAGCTCCGGCTCCGGTCTCGTCTCCTCAGGCCGCCGCCGCCGCGAGAGCCGCTCACCGGGGCCGCGATCAACAGCGGACCAAGCTTCGATCTCCTCCGGCACGCACCGGCTCTCTTCTCCGGCTCCGGCTCCGGCTCCGGCTTCAGTTCCGGCTCCGGCCCCGGTCCCGTCTCCTCAGACCGCCGCCGCGAGAGCCGCTCACCGGGGCCGCGATCAATAGCGGGCCAAGCTTCGATCTCCTCCGGTACGCACCGGCTCTCTTCTCCTCCGGTTCCGGCCCCGGTTGCGGCTCCGGCTCCGGCTCCGGCTCCGGCTCCGGCTCCGGCTCCGGTTCCGGTTCCGGTTCCGGTTCCGGCTCCGGCTCCGGCCCCGGTCCCGGCCTCGGCGCCGGCGCCGCCAGGGGCTGACCAAGAGGCTGTCTGCTGCTCCCGTTTCCGGCCCCCGTCCCCAGGCCGTCCCCGTCCCAGGCTGTTCTCCGTCCCCGGACTGTTTCCGTCACCAGGCCGTCTCCGTCCCCAGACTGTCCTCATCCCAGGCTGTCCTCCGTCCCCAGGTTGTCAACCAGGCTGTCCTCATCCCAGGTTGTCCTCCGTCTCCAGACTGTTTCCGTCACCAGGCTGTCTCCGTCCCCAGACCGTCCCCGCCGCCAGACTGTCTGCTGCCTCCCGGCTACCAGCCATCTCCAGCCTGGCCTCAGGTCTACGCTCTCAGCATGTTCCGGGAAGATGTCTCAATGTACCTAACATGCGACCGAGAAAAGTACTCTCACGATTGAGGGGGCTCAATGCCGGTTTGGATTTTTTCAAGGACTGGAAATCTGCGTCTTAGTCCCCCCCTTCCTCCCGGTTCTCGCGCCAATGCTCAGGCCAAAAATCCGTCCCCAGCCGTTCCTGTGACCCCGGCCGACCCGGTGACCCCAGCTGATCCTATGACCCCAACCGATGCTCCTTGTAGCCACTGCTACGTCGCCAATCAGTGGTCCGCTATAGCGCATCTTCCGTCCAGAGCCAGTTCCCGTCCCCAGCCAATTCTCCGTGCTCAGGCTGAAGAGGGATGGCACAGATGTGGGGGAGGAAGCATCAGCTTTGTCCGCCCCTCCCCCCCAAATCACCAGACATGTGAAAATAACACATTCCTGGACATTGAAGACCTTTACAGCTTTTTTAACACAATTTGTTGTAAAACAGTTAATGAGGGAGGATGGACAAAATCCCATGAGGCCCTTCTCGAACCAAAGTTCTGGATCCACCCCCAGAGCGGCGTTCTGGATCCAACCCAAGGGCAGCGTTCTGAATCCGCCCCTGTCCGCAGCCAATCCTCCTTCGCAGCCAATTTCCCGTCCGCAGCCGGTGGTGCGTGCCCTCGTCCCGAGACGGCCCCGGGCCGGGCCGGGCCGGGCCGGGCCGAGCGTCACCTTGGCCCGGCCTTGGGGCGGCCCCGGCCGGGTTGTCCCCGTCCCCTCTCTCCGTTCGTCCCGTGCCGTCCGCCCCGGCGGCGGGCCCGGCTGGCCCGGCCCGGGCCCGCCTGGCGCCCGTTGGCGGCCGGTGCGCGCGCGGCCGCCCTTTTGGCACCAGCTCAACTTTTGAACAGCCTCAACGGCCACCGGTTCGTTGGCCCGGCACGGTGAAGCAGAGACCAGCTCGGCCGGCCGGGGGGAGGGGGACGGCCCCCGCCGGGGCGCGCCGGCGCCAGGTCACGAAGAACGAGCAGGGGCGTGCGCGCAGGCAGGGGCACCGGGCGCGCTCCTCAACCGAATACACCCGGATGGTCTGTCGTTCGGTGACGCGGTTGCATTCGAAACATATGAAGCGTGGAGCCGTCAACCTTGACCTGTTTCCGCCTTTTTGCATGCGGCTCGTGGAGCACGGAAACGGAGCTTTTTAGGTTTTTCTTTACTGTTAAAGACGTTTTCACAAAGGAAATAATTGTGTGACATAGTGCAGCAGACAAACCCACAGAGGCGCCCTGCAATGACCAGTGTTTTCAACAAAGAGAAATGGAGCTAGAAGACCCTTATCTTGCATGCGCTGGTCAAAAGTTTTATGAAGGGAAGGAGTAGTACTGAAACACGAAAATGAAGACTGAGGAAGCTCAGGTTATCTTGGTTGTTAGGCTGTTTGTTCTCGGTGCTGTATGGAATCGAACTCATTTGCCAGGTTTCTGTGATCTCAATAAAACCACAAGGGGAAATTAATCATATTGCTAATTATCTATGCACTATCAAACCACACATTTTTGAATGACATTTTTTCCCGCGTTCTCAGCTTGAAAACAATGATCAAATTGATGCACGAGTTATGGTAAATTTTGTTCTGCGTGAATCTTCCTCACGTGAATGCTTTAAACATGCCAGCGATTATGCGCAAATGCGATTAAGTATGACACAGGAAAACCGTAAATTCCTAAAAAACAGCTAAATTGTAAAAGTCAGTTAAGTGTCTTGAAAATGTCGCCTCGTTTTTCCGACCGCAAAGCGTAGCAGCAGGTCACGTGGAAACAAGCAAGACACTACAGCAGCAGGTCACGTGTAGACAAACAAGACACTACAGCAGCAGATCACGTGGGGACAAGCAAGACACTACAGCAGGAGGTCACGTGGGAACGAGCAGGACACTACAGCAGCAGGTCACGTGGAAACAAGCAGGACACTACAGCCCTCTACGTCAAGCAACAACATCATTATCCGCAAAACCGTCTTCAAAACAGTGGTAAACAAGTGCACACCGGGAGAGGTTCCATTTACTTTTAAAAACCTGGCCTTTATGATTACTGAACGCTCTAATAACAAGGGAACGGTAAAAGAGAACACTACCGCGAAATGTGCATATGCTACATAGGTATACAATGATTTGTTCATGTGCGCACAAAATCGTAAAAATTGGAGGAAACCTTTCCTTTCTTCTCAGAAACCATGCCAATTGGATTATTCGTGCGAAGTAGAAAAACGTGATCCCAAAAGTTTTACATCATCATAGCCGAACAACAGGAACACTGTCAACGTTGTCCTCCGTTAGTAACGCTTCGGCCAAAAACACCTCCAGAATTGTCAACAAAACCACGGCAGTTTCGCCGTCTCACCCCCCTCCCCCCCCCCCGCCCCGCCCCAACCACATCGCCCCTTAAGCGAATCAGAAACTTTATCGAAGTATCACAGCGTTTGGAGCGAGAGCCCGGCAAAACATGGGTTTCATTCGCAGTTAAAGCTCTTTTTTTGCTCTGCAACTTTTCCCGAGCTCATCTGGCCAGCTCTGATCTGATATGAGCCTCTCCATGATAAACTAGAAATAGACCTGTTCCCGCCCAGGAAAATACGTTTTGTAAATTTAAATTGTGTGTAAGAAGCAAAACTATGCTATAGTAAGGATGGACCATATGTTCACGACCACGCTATATAAAGAGTATTACGATCTATATCCCTGTCATTTAATCGCCCGATGCTGGCGCACGCATCGGAGATAACCTAGCAACTTGCAAGTTGTGCGCGAAACAATCACCTGATCTGCCCAGCAAACCCGGGCATGCCGTCGTTATCCAGCAACACCAACAACTAATTCGTCAGTTCAAGTGGTCTGCATGACAAAGCACCAGCCACGAACAAGGTCCGCACTTTTTACACGTGGGCCAATATTGACCGAGCGGGCGTTTTTCACGTCATTACAGGGTCGGTGGCAGCGGCGCCGCCTGAGCGGGACGCCGCCACCGCAGCCGGGGGGCGCCGCGGCTGGGCAGCGCCCCTCGCCGTACCTGATCACTGCAGCCAGGTGTCCACCACCCCGCTGGCACGCTGCCAGCCGCGCCGGCCGCCGTCCGACGCGCGCAAAAAGCCACGACTGTCGGCCGACCGCCGCCGCTCGAACGGCGCCCGGTCCGCGCGCGCGCACCGGGCGCCGATTTCACTTTTTGAGGCGCCGCCGGCGCACGCGGCCGCCGCCGCGTGCGCCGGCACCGTGACCTTGGGCGCGACAGTCGTGCCGGTCCAATCGGTGGCCGAGGCCGGCCGGCGCCGGCGGCGGCCCGAGGTCACGACCTAGCCCGGCCGCGCTGGGTCACACGTCGGAGCGACTGGCGGCCAGCCACGGGTGTCGTGTAGGCACTGCCGGGTTGTGATGGTGGTGCGCCGGGACGGGACGGGACGCTCGCGCCGCGCTGCGTCCCTGGCCGTCACGTATTTACCGCCGGCCGGTGTGGTGTGGTGACGCATCACAGCGGCACAACACGGACGCAGGCTCTTTTTCGAGGCACCGCTGGCCCACTCCCACCAGACGCCCGCCCGCAGCACTACTGAACGGCCTACGCCACGGCGCGGCACCGCCGGACTTGGACAGCTGTACTCGGGCCACGCGTCAGTCCGCGGCCGCCTCCGTCGAGCCCGCAGCCGTCGCCTGACCGTCAGCGCCCCCCGTCGCCGGCGGCACCCCCGCCGCGCCCCCGACGGGCCGGTCGCCGGCGCTCGCGGCGGGGACGCGGCCGCCCGCGCCGGCCACCGCCGGCCGCCGTCATCCAGCCGTCGATAAACAGAGCGCGCCGCCTGGCAACAGACGGCCGGCCTGATAGCGGCCCGCGGGCCGTCTGGCGTGCAGTGGCCGGGCCGATAGTGCGTGCAGCACGCCGCGCGCGCCGGGGCCGACAGTGCGTGCAGCACGCCGCGCTCGCCGGGGCTGACTGGCCGGCGGCTGGCGGCGCCGGCGGCCGCCGGCGCGCCTAACGGGCCGCTGACCCAGTTCGGACCCCAGCCGGCGCGCCTGACAGCGGCGGCGGCGCCGGCGTGGGGAATGGTGTCAGCGCCGCGCCCGGCTCGTCCGCGGCCGGCGCCGTCGCACGCAGCTGCGCCGACCGGGCGCGCAGGACGGCCGGGCCGCGCGCTCACCGCTGGCTGGGCTCGGCCCGCGGGCTTCCCATGGCCGCGTGCGCCCGGTCCGGGACCCGCCGGCGACGCCGACCGGCGCGCTCCGCCAAGGTCCAACGTGTTTCGACATACGTCTGGGTGCCGCAGAATGACACATGCTCCACGTGGTCGTCGGTGCGCTATCAGTCCTAAATTCCCACGTTCATTTCGATCGCGCGGGGTCCGCAGGGGACCGCAACCCCGGGGTTCCGCCGAGCCGGTGGCCTGCCACAGCCATCGGAGTCCCGTGGAGACCCTTTCCTGCCCTGCTGGACTATCACAGTCATCTGTGTCCCTCAAACTCCCACCGCGTCCAGCTCAGCCAGCGCCTGGCCCTCTCACACACGGCCCCTCCCCTTCCCGGACCGTCGGCCGGGCGGAGCCTCACGCAGCCAGTGTGCGTGCGCGGTGCGCGGCGGCCCCTCCCCCGGCGGGCTCACGCACAATCTGCGTGCGGCCGGCCGCTGAGTGGCCGGCGCTGCACCAATCAGCGCTCACCTGGCAGACGCACAACCGCAGTTGGTGCGTGACGCTCGGTACTGGCTCAGCAATGGTGGGAAGACGGTATGTTGAATGTCAGGGCTGCGGAGACGTGTGTTTTTCAGCCAGCGCTGCTCACGCGGCTCGAGACTGAGGGGTTGTGTGGTCCGCAGTGGTCACGAGCGCCAGCGCTGCTCACGCGGCTCAGGACTGAGGGCTTGTGTGGTCCGCGGTGGTCACGAACGCCAGCGCTGCTCACGCGGCTCAGGACTGAGGGGTTGTGTGGTCCGCAGTGGTCACGAGCGCCAGCGCTGCTCACGCGGCTCGGGACTGAGGGCTTGTGTGGTCCGCAGTGGTCACGAGCGCCAGCGCTGCTCACGCGGCTCGGGACTGAGGGCTTGTGTGGTCCGCAGTGGTCACGAGCGGTATCGCACGCCGGGTAAGCTTTACTCAGAAGGAAAGAAATCCGTTGGCACGGCCCGACCTGGCCGTCATGGCATCTAGAACCTATGCTGTTATGACCTTTTAGTTCAGGTTATTCTATTTTCTGCAACAAAAATTACAATTCTCTAAAAGTTTCACTGCACGAATTGTTCGAAGTTTGCGTGTGGCCCGCATGCTAGGTGAGTTTTTCGTGCAACAATTCCAATATCACTGAGTGTCATCTCCCAAATGGTATCAACATACAGCATGTTAAGTTTTCGAATTGGGCGGAGAAAATGAAGAAAATGGTCCGAAGCCGTATCCAGCTCCCGACATTTCGCCACCAGCCGGGTCCAGCTCCCGACGGTCCACCAACAGCCGGGTCCAGCTCCCGACGGTCCACCAACAGCCGGGTCCAGCTCCCGACGGTCCGCCACCAGTCGGGTCCAGCTCCCGACGGTCCGCCACCGCAGCGACACGCCACCAAGATCTTTTGACGGAGGAGAAGGCGAACAAAAATCGGATAAAAGGGCGAATTGATCTGTGCAGACGGTCGCGTGCTCTCACGCGCAAGCCATGGATCAGCCCTGTTTTGGGGCGTTTTATGGATGATCTCAGCAAGCACAGCAGATGAAGGCGTGAAAGCTCTTACACGATGCAGGCGAATTTACCGGGTTCAACTCACTAATGACTCTCGACACTCTCGGACCCGTAGGTTGGCCAGTAATTGACTGGGAGGCGGCCAGTGTCACCTTTCCCGAAGCCGATCTCGAATACGAGACGCTTTGGCCAAAGCCGAGGAAGACTGGGCTGTGAAACCCCACAGGCTTTTAACCCCGAGTATGAACCCTGTCCATGGTTACCAATATCTTCTCAAAGATAGTTTCTGCAATAATTTGACCACGACTGCAAAACTCTTAATGAGTGTGAACCCATTGATGCTATCGATTGAACCTGCTGAACTTGACAGAACTCCAGGCAGGCAATGCTCAAGGGGATGGCGTGTGGATTGATGTGCGAACGCTGCGTCACTAGCCACCGCCCATCACGTTTCCGTGGAAGGAAGACTGCCCGGCGCATTGCTGAAGGTTTCTGGTGTTGATTGTCGGGGGCGTCTCACTTCACCGGCTCGGCTTGCATCATCTACATACCAGCTGGCACCGTTCCCATCCGTTACCGGCCCGCGCGTCCGGTGCCGCACGGGGCATCCAGCTGGTTGCGTCATGCGCTTGTGGAAAGCGTGGAGGCTTGTGGGTCGGTGACTGACAGCTAGCTGCCCTCGAGCTTGTGCTCGGATTCCCAGTGGTTTAGTCAGCTGGTCTACGTACACATGCTTGAACATTTATAACTGAGGACGGTGGCGTATTCAGGGAGGGCAGAGAAAAGGAGGGTAGCGGGCACCTGCCGAACCCATCGTCAATTCTTACAGACATTAACATGCGTCGAAATTACAAGCTTCGACAATAACAACCAGGGTAGATACCTAGAAACTTGTAGCTTAAAGACAATAAATGTTTTTATGCGCCATGGAAGGAGTTTCACCGCCTCAAACACACTGAAGTGCTTTTTCAGTGACAAATTTGGAGATGTGCCCTCTCGCTACGAAGTCCTGCATACGCCCCCGGCTGAGGACGTCAGATGGTTCTGAGTTCGTTTATCAGTGACGGTTACGGGGTCAGAGCATTGGCTCCGTCTGTAAGCGGTGCAGACGACCACCCGTCACGTGACCACGGGGATGCGTCAGCGGTGGAAGAGAGTGACAGCCGCCAGACTGAAGTAGGTGAAGACAGACAGCAGCGGCGGCGCCTCCATTGGGACACCGTAGACAATGGGTGGCCAAACTTCAGAGGACGCTTCAGCATCTTTTCATAAGTGAGTTATAACCTTAGGTTGCAATGAAGGTCACGTTTGTTGCGGCACATTTCGATGTGCTTATAATTTAAATATATGTAGATTTATAATCATGTATGTAGCCATCAACATTAAGTCTAAGTTTTTCATGACAATGTGTATATCTCGTAGTGCTGTTTAAGCAGCGCCTTATCTTGTTTACTCCATTAGACATATGGTCTGGCAACGCGCGAAAAACTTGGGCACTAAGGCATGTCTCACCAAACCTAAGTCCGTACCAAACCAATCCTTTGGCTAAGAACATTGGCTAAGACCAAGGCCCCGCCAACATCTCAATAAAACATACACATTTAAAGCCTAGTTATTTAAAAACACCGACCGCACTTGAAACTGACGCAACGAATGTTTGTGTTGTCGATACGAATGAGAAGGGTATGTACTTTGCAGACCTGCACATCAATAAAAAACTTCATTAGTTTGAGAGACCGCGGAAAGAAAAGTATGCATAAGCCACAGCCATGCGTCTACCTGGATGATCAAACCCGTGTAGGCGTCTAAGCTGCATCAGGGGCTGGCACCGCCGCTGACAGATAGGGAGTGGTCGATGTGTAACAAAGCAGGATGGTCCGAATAAAGCACACAACTTTCTCCAAAATATCAGCCCGCAGCTCAGCACGCCCTGCCTAGCCAATGATCCAGCCCACAAAAGCCCGCTACGCTGCAATGGTGATCCACCATTAGCCCGCAAGTACTAAGTTATTGTTATGTCCATTTTATCATTTCACCTTTATTTTAGACAGGTCTGAGAACAGGTTTAGGACAGGAAAGGTTTCGACAGGTCTATGTATAGGTCTATCCATTGAAGGATGCAAACAATGTCATGCAGGTGCCATCTAATACATACCATTGGCTAACACCAATGATGTTGCCCAGATAGCAGCAAAGTACATGCACAGAGGCATTCAAAATGCACCAAAGTAGATCTTTATCACTGCGATAGCAGTGTGCGACTACGAATAAGAAGGAAGATGGTCAAAATTATGTTTTCCCTCACCAAAATGCTCCGAAGGGTTAACCCTCCTACATCATCTCAAAAGACCACAGGCCATTTCTTGTAAAATTGCGCGCATCTACTGAAAGCTTTGCACTGACAGTAAAAAATGCTGGATGTTTCAAGCCATGGGAAGTGACACTTTATTACAATGTACACAACCCCATTCATCACTCGACGTCACAAATGTGTTAAAATTGTGTCAAAATTGCCACAAACCCATATTTCTAATTGAAAAACTAGAGCCAGCCTCCAATATGGTGTTTGCTATCGTTTAATGGATACATCATTCAACCACGCTACATGAAAACTATATGGTAGCTTTGAGATGATCCACATTTCTCTCTTACCACTAATCACGTCCCAGCCCACAACCATCGCCGCGCCGCCTGATCACGCATAAAAACAAAGAAAGCAATAATATTTTGTCCGCGAATATTTGTTTCTCCACTGACATCATTGTCATCAGCGGTGTCGTTCAAAACCGTGATACATTGTTGCATGATGTAGAAAATTTGTCTATGAAAAGAAATAAAAGCTGTAAAAATGAGCCCTAGACCTCTTGCTACAGTTCACAAAGCTTCCTGTCTGCAACTTTCGATCTTCATCAAACGCGTCATTGATGTCCTATGTTGATATTTTTTTTCGCACACAGAACTGCATACAGATGAACACATTTCTCCAATACAACATATTGGAACAGGTGAATAAATCAGACAAGGCATGCTGTCCTCGCGATAAGTATGTTGGTAAATAGCAACAATCGCAGTAAAGGAAAACAATATGTTTTAAGCGCCCTTTAGTCGTGGGCGCGAACCGCGTTGTCTTCAGACCTAGATGAACAAATTCTGTTCCACCACTGCTGTTTAACTCTGTTGCACCACTTTGAACAGTTGTCGAAACTTCTTCCGTTTTGGCAACTGCTGCGCATTTGATACGCCGGTAACTGCTGGCTGTATTAATTAGTATATGTGGCTAAAGCGATGAAATACTCACAGTTTCTTATGCCTTTCATAAATCATGAACATTTATTGTGATTTGTGAGTCATGGTTTTTGTGTAAGCAAAGAAATGTTGAATGCTCCACACACTCGCAATAACAGCCATGTGCAGCGTGTAGCTGTATTTATATCAAGGACCCACCTGACTGCTGCTCAATGAAATCAAGCTATAGTTTTGAAAATTTCGGTTGTTATTCTTGAATTTTTTTCAGTGAGATGTTGGCTTAAAACTGCTCAATTTGAACCCAGTTTGCTGGTGTGTCATGTCTACCACGACCTTTTTGTTGCTGGTGCTCCTGTTGTACAACATAAAACATGTTTTTTATGATTGTTTTGTTTTTGGCAGGACATCCTGGTTTTTGGATGATTATAAATCGTAAGGAGTTGCAAAAGATAGTCTATTTTGCCCACTAGAATTTTTGATCCGCAAAGCTCGCAAGTCTGGCCCATAACCCAGCCAAAAGCCCGCGGGTTCTTGCGGGTCAGAAATTGGCGGGCTGGCGGGCTGAAAAATTGCGTCCCTAGCCCGAATCCCTATTCTTTTAAAACACTAAATAGGCATACAATCTACAAAAGCTGTTCAGAAAGGAAAAAAGATGAGCCATGCCTCACGTTAACTTATAGGAACTGTATGTGATCATGCTGATATCTGGTGGCAACTTGTACTCGGTCTGTTAACAGACCGCCCCCTAATTTTGGTTTTGCTTAATATCCGTTTTATTAAGAGCCATGGTGGGCGAAGTTTTCTTTAAGCGTGCGGAGGTGAGCAGCGGGGGCAAAGTGACCACGATCACGTGACATTTTTTAAAGTTGAGATCCTTCATCCTGTCAAGATTTCGGACAGAAGGCGCTTTACGCGGGTCGTGACAAGCTGGTGGGGAGCCCCATGATCTCCTGGTCTGACTTGCAAAACACACGGCGCCGATGCTCCTGAACCGCGCCGCTAGAGGTCATGAAAACCCTCCAAAAGGGCAGGGCTCATGTCGCATTTTGGGATGAGCAATATTGTTGACCCGAGCTGTGCAGCGGGGAGAGGGGCGCGCTCAGGATGGGCTTAAGTAAAAACCAGTCCCAAATATGTCTTTTTTGTTACATGTACGTGTGATGAGGCACAAATAGGCGCCGCCGGACGGACACTGCCGACCTCCGCCGATCGATACAGGATCGTTACATGAGACAGGCCACTCAGCTGTCTCACCACCCGAACACCAGGTGCAGGTGAGAAAGGCCTGAGGTTTCCAGAGTTTTTTTTCGGTGTTTTGAGTTCTTGTGCCAAACTAACTGGTGTCTGAGATGACGTGATAATAGCAAACAGAAAAAGCGATGATAACACGTCAAACTACCAGTACAGTAGCCCGACTCTTACTACCGGGCACAAACACAGCCAGGGGGAGGGGGAATGGCGGAGGCCATTATTAGGCTCGAGATGTTCCTTTTTAGCCAAAAGAGAGCCCTTGACAGAAAATTAAAAAGTATCGTGACGTGTGCCCACTGAACTCTGCCCAATCCTTTCAGAAAATACTGGCTGTGCCCTTGCTACCTGATGGCAGGTAGCAAATCAGCCCGTTGAAGAAGAGAGTGACCTTCGAGTGACCGAAGTCACGCGTTCACGTCGTGTCCGAAGCATCATATTGACCTTTGTCCAGTCCTCAGACGATGAGTTCCAGGCTTCCACCACGGGAGCGCTCGATATGGACCACTAACCAGTTCATATGCTCACAAGTTCCATCCATTGACAGTCACTGGCCCTCGCTCTTCGCATCCCCTACCCTCGCTCCAAAACGATTCGATGTCTGCGGTAAGGTCGTTTGTTTTGTCTTCGGTAAAAGTGTGGCTCAAGAGCGCGGCGGGAGTTTGTCCAGGATTGAGGGGAGGGGAGGGGGGCTCAGGGGCACCTTGAGCCATTTCTTTCCATGCAACGCCGTAAGCCTAGCGCTAAGTTTCCCACATGTTAAGAGGGGTTTAAAGCCCCGAAACGTTCCAAAACCCTCCAAAGCCCCCCTCCCTCCTCATAATAAGACAGTTTCTACGCCGATGCGTGACATCAAGAATAACAAATCGCAACTGATATTCTCTTCGTGACAAAACATCATTTCTCGATGGTGTCTTCACTGAGTGCACGCAGAACATACTGCAGTCACGACCGGTGCCGCTGACTTTGAGTCGGGGATAAGGGGGGAGGGGCGGAATTTCCAGAGGCCTTCACTGGACAAAATGCGGCCCGCTCTCAGAGGGCCTTCTGGGCAGCGTGGTGTTCGAGATGGAACCGGGGGCACGTGCCTCTCGTCATATTGTTGCAGGCATCAATGCTGATGAGAATAAATGTAGACAATTAACAAATGAAGAATATTTGTAGCTTTCGGAAAGTCTCTAGCATGGTTGTAGATATTCTAGTAAAACAATATGATCACATGAACTGCGTGGCAATGATGATGTTTTTGGGACCTCAAAGGCATCAAAATGAACGAGCTTGCGGCCTCAAGCCATTTATGGGTTGTAGGCAAGCTTTATCCTCTTCCTCCAAACACGTTTCCAAACACACACAAACTGACACTAGTCTTAGCACTGTTAGTCACTGCCGTTCGGGCGATAAAATATCCAAATGAAACATCTCGCGAAAATAGATCATAAGAAGCCATTTACATTAGGGCTAAACCGAATGATAAGACCAGGATAGCTAAGACATGACACTCAATTCTAGTCATTGTGTCTAGGGCCGGCTTTACATTTCTGATGTGGACTGATTTATTAATCGGTGCAATCTGGGTTTGTTGAGAGAATCTCGATCGGAAAGGCAGTGCTGAATTCAAAATTTAGAGTGTTGGCATCCCGCCGTAGGACATGCTTGCCCACAAGGTATGTCAAGTCTACGTAGACGGGCGTCTCAAAGGCGTTCATCGAACAGGAACCGGACTGTTCCCTTACTTTCACCTACGTAAAACTCGACTCGCTCCTTCGTTTAGCAAAACTCGCCTGTGATTTGTACACCACTTTTTTAAAAGTCTTTGACCGGGTAAGCCACAGTTACAGGCGTGACGGCGGCGACGGTCTGGGGGGCAGGGGTTTTGCCTAGGCTGAATGCATCAGGTTTTGATTATTGCGCTCACCCGTCGAACTACCGCTTCATCGACATGTGGCAGACGGATGTTAACCAGCTTGCTATGTCTGTGTTTCTCTTTTTGTGGCGTGATTAATAAAGTGCTGTGAATTACCGTTTTTGTTGTTTGTGCCTTTGCCGTGATATGCTCATTCCATTTCATGCCATAGGAAGCACGTGCAACGCTCACCTCTGCAGAACGGGCGACTAGTTCGTTACTGGGTTAAGGGGCTGCAATTTGCTTCGACTCAGCATGTGACAACCATGATGCTGCGTTCTGTTAAGGTGGGCATTAAACGTGCCTGCTATGGCCTGAAATGGAATGAGTTTATCGCGGAGAAAGAACGAGCAGCAATTCCCAATATCGGCATTGAGAATACTTGTTCCCGAACCTACACCAGCCACAGGGCGAAATGTTGCTGGACAGCACCAAGACCAGCAAGAACAGCTCGACCATGCAAATGTCACGCTGCCACGTCCGATCTCTCTGGACTCAGGCCCTCAGGCACACCAACAGAACTGTCTCTTGAAGTGGAGAGCTTATCGATGTTGTGGGGAAAAACGCACCCTACACTCCACCATCCAGAGGCACAAATTAGCATGCCTAAGGAAGGACAGGATCGTCATTGTGAAGCCTAAACAATGCAAGAGCCCAGGGGTGTCACTGTCTAAAATCGGTTGGGGAGCTCACCCGTGAAGGTTGACCTAACCTACCCCCAGAATCTGATTACTGCTCCGGATCTCGGTCACTTGAATCCGCGTCCTCGATGTTAAAATGTAAAACAGAAAACCTTTTCTCATATTTTGTGGATTCAAAATGATTTTCCTGTGGAGCAATGACCTCCCATTTCAAATTAATGCCAGCTGCCCTTCGGTGACTAGCTTAAAGTGGGTGTAATTCACAGAAAAAAACATCTTAAGAAACCTTGGTAAGGGATAACTGAGACTATCGCTGGCGCTGATCGTGTTGCATCACCACCACAGTCACGATTGTGCGACAAATACACTTGCCACTATTAGGGAAAAAATACATTAACTTTCATCTGGACCTCCCACCTTGTACTTTTAAAACCTGCCGCATATTTTGTATGCATTTGATCCGAACCCTTTGAATGGGTGGATTTCTGGGATCAGCGCGCACGCTAAGCAGTGCTTGTTGCGTGAGTCCTGACCCCGACGACCCGATCGCGCAATTCCAGTCAACGGCAGAATTTAGTGGCGAAAGCTGAACGTGCCGCAATGCTCGGCACGGTCCGTCCTGCCCTCTGACGTCAACTGACCTTTAGCGCGACCGCTGCCACCGGCCGCGGGCGAATGGCGAGCGCCTTAAAGCGACTCGAACCCACCCTGCCTCGGGTGGGTGGATTGGAGGGCAGGCGCTCTAACCAACTGAGCCACCGGGACGGACCCATGCAGTCAGTCGTCCTTTTTCCCAGTCTAGGCGTTATCATTTGACATAAAAAGCTTATCAAACATTTGCACCGGCTTAACTTATGCAGGAGTTGGCATGACAAAGACATAGGTTACTTACAGGACACTATTTAGTACAAAATCGACATGATACCAAAGGTGATGCGCTTGAGTACCCACTACCTCGTATACCAATGATCGAGATAAGTGTACCAATGGTCGAGATAAGATAAGATTGCATTTGTTTGGCCCAGTATTCCCTGTTTACTCATTAGGTAGGCTCAGAGAAGTATTGCGGGACTTTAAGACAGTATGGGGGATCGGAGGGGAGGGCTCAGGCTTTGGAAGTATCTAACGTGACGCTACTGCAAGAGCCTGACGTTCATGGACGAGGAAAATCAGGGCTCCGTCCTGAAAGCGGAGAATCTCACGCCGGAGCCGGAAAAACGTCAAAAAACGTCATGAGAACCTTTCCGAGAGGTAAGATTTATGGGACTTACCTGCACCGTCTCCTCGAAAGCACACTCGAACAGCTGAGTTTTACGGGCTACCCAAGATCCAAAAGTCGGCCAGTTCGTCGGGGCCGCCTGCATCCGCTTTTGGTGGCCAGTTCGATAAGCTCTCGACGTTCTTGCAATGTGTCCTTTAAGCCGATGGTAGCTCTCATTTTCATCCACTTCGGCTCAGCCTGTCCCAACAAAAAACGCCTATCTGCTCGACTGAATATATCGCGTCGGCACCAAATGCAAACATCCGCTTGACTTAAACTTGATAAACTGGTTTGCATACACCTGCCATGCGTTACATACGCTCCTCCTCCAGCAGAGGGCCTTCCTATCTCAAAGCGGAGCCCACCGTTTCAGATAAGGCCTCGTGGTGCATAGATGGCCTCCTAGTCCAGAACAGGCTCATTCCAATTCACACAGTGGGCCCCAAATCAAGCGAAGGGCCTCATTACCTCCAAACAGGGATTCCTGATCCAGGGCAATAACATTCTGATCGCAAAGAAATGCATTCTGTTTCAGATAAGGGGTCTCCTGAGATATGGAGGGTGTCTCATAATCCAGAACAAGGCCTCCTTACTCAGAAGACGGCCTCCTGAGCCGACACAAAGCATCTTCGCCAAAATAATAGATCGTCTTGATCCGAATTTCGCATTCGCATTCGTGGGGAGAATATCCAGGACCTTGCCATCTCCTATGGCGGAGCTGCTGTATCTGAGGTCGGCAACGTCATTTTCAACTCAGACCACCGTATGGTGACGACTCAGCTTTCTGTAAAATGTGGAACGGCCCCCGCCCTTCCCGACCTAAGGCCCACGGTTCAATCACAAGGCTTTGCTTTGTGCCTTCAACTCTTATGTGAGATCATTGATAGAGTACGGTAGCGTTATTTGGAGCGTTGCTGCTGTTTCCCATGTCACCCGGTTCGAAAGACTACAGCACTGCTTCCTCATGTGGTTGGATTCGAGTCGCCAGTCCCGGTGTCCTTCCCTGGATTATGAGCATCTTCTCGCCTTGTTCAAAACAGCATCTATCAAGGCACGCTTGGCTCAGTCTGACATCCTATTTCTATACAACGCATATCATCGCAGGCTTGACTGCGCTCGCCTGACATCACTGTTCAGACTGGCTACGCCCGTCCGGCGTTCTCGGCATATCGGCCTTTTCCACGTGCCATTTGCAAGAGTCAACACTGTTAGAAATAGATTTGGCACACGACTACCAGCTGTCTGCAATCGATTTTTGCAGCATTCTCTCTCAGCTGACTTTTTTGATCCGACAAAATCATTCCGGTCTGATTTGTTTAGGTTGGCCGGCACACGTGGAACATTTTCTTGATGACCCGATGTGCGACTGTGTGAAGTGTGTAAGTGCACGTGTGTGTGTTTGGTTAGGCTTTTTGTTTGGGCGTGTATCGTATATCTGTTGTTCTTAAAACCCGACTGCTGCTGTAGTTGGGCTTTTGCTTGCGGAATGCCTATGTCCCAAATAAACAAATAAACAAATATACAAACCTGGACTACCTATCTCTAAAGCTGGTTTCCTGATCCAGAAAACGGCCCTCTTGATGCAGAAAAGTGATCTTCAGCGTCAGATTTAGTGCGCACTAGCTTAATTATGATGTCATCCCTGATCCCAGCTTTTGTTATATATGTGTGGGCACAACACCGTCAGTTGGGACAAAAGATGCGTCTCAAATCCTTGACGAGATAAAGCCTACTCTCGCGCCCTCTGTCGCCCGTGCTGCCACCCTCCCTGCATTTGCTAGATCCACTTTTTCGTCTTACGGATAGAATCATTGTTCGAGCTACCGTCCTTGTCTTGCATGTTGATATAGACACAGCGGTTCGGCTAGAAAACTCTCCAGCCGTCATCAGGATATAAAAAGCAACTAAAAATACTGCATGGTGTCGGGCCCTCAGTCGTATGCGAATCACAACTTGAATTTGCTCATTGAAATCGCTGGGATTAGAACCGGGATTTTCTGATCACGAGTCCAGCGTTCAACAAACTGAGGTAGCTGGAAACGCTAGGTTGGGATGGGCTTACACACCTGACGGGGTCGATCGTAAGAAAATTATTCCATTCTTGATGCTAACGCCTCGCTGGCGTCAATGCTTCCGTAAGAAATTTTATTCTCTACCTTATGACGTTGTTTTTAGCTGGCTCCTAGTTCATGTCATCCTGGTTTTGAAGACAATATAAATTTTAAGCTCCCGCCACCAAATTTTGCGAAACTTTCAAGGGCAGTTTTGATCGCACATGCAATTGTACAGAGTAGCAGGTCGCATAAGCAATGCCAGCCTGTTGTCCTACTTAGTGACGTATACTTTACTTATAAGCTGGCGAAGTCCTGAAACTCAGCATGACGAGTCTGAATAGTCAGCAAACAAAAAATACGTTTTCAGAAGGAAATTCTGCACCGGTAATGAAAAGATGTCTTTCGCTTACGATTTTTTCGGTTGCTACCCAGTCTTAGAATGCCACCACCGTGATGCACTAGCTACACCATCGCAGACGTGATCCACTGGCTACACCGCCTAGACGTGATCCACTGTCTACACCACCGCAGACGTGATCCACTGGCTACACCACCACAGACGTGATCCACTGGCTACACCACCGCA
Source organism: Pollicipes pollicipes (assembly GCF_011947565.3). Classification (NCBI taxonomy): domain Eukaryota; kingdom Metazoa; phylum Arthropoda; class Thecostraca; order Pollicipedomorpha; family Pollicipedidae; genus Pollicipes; species Pollicipes pollicipes. The sequence continues at coordinate 3,315 of NW_023596562.1, read as the reverse complement.
GACGTGATCCACTGGCTACACCACCGCAGACGTGATCCACTATCTACACCATCGCAGACGTGATCCACTGGCTACACCGCCTAGACGTGATCCACTGGCTACACCGCCGCAGACGTGATCCACTGGCTGCACCACCACAGACGTAATCCACTGGCTACACCATCACAGACGTGATCCATTGGCTACGCCGCCGCAGACGTGATCCACTGGCTACACCACCACAGACGTAATCCACTGGCTACACCATCACAGACGTGATCCATTGGCTACGCCGCCGCAGACGTGATCCACTGGCTACACCACCACAGACGTAATCCACTGGCTACACCACCGCAGACGTGATCCACTATCTACACCGCCGCAGACGTGATCCACTGGCTACACGCCGCAGACGTGATCCACTGGCTAACACCACCACAGACGTGATCCACTGGCTACCACCGCCGCAGACGTGATCCACTGTCTACCACCACCGCAGACGTGATCCGCTGTCTACACCACCGCAGACGTGATCCACTGGCTACACCACCGCAGACGTGATCCGCTGTCTACACCACCGCAGACATGATCCACTGGCTACACCACCACAGACGTGATCCACTGGCTACACCGCCGCAGACGTGATTCACTGTCTACACCACCACAGACGCGATCCACTGCTACACCACACCAGCCGCAGACGTGAATCCACTGGCTACACCACCGAATACGTGATCCACTGGCTACTGCCGGCCGCGGGCGGGATCCACTGTCTAATCTACAACAACACCACCGCAGACGATGATCCACTGGCTACAAATCGCCGCGGGCGTGATCCACTGGCTACACCGCCGCAGACGGCCATCTAAATATGTTAGACAAATGTGGCTTATTTCACTTGGCTAACCTCCACTCAACTCAGCTCATTTCAACCCGAAACACTAAACGTTCTCAGCAGAGCTCATGGGCACAAGTCCACCAAGCCTAGACTTTCATAATATATTTCATTGGTCGCGCGATGTGTGCTTTTTCACCAGCACCGGTTTGCATACCGAAGGTGGGTTATTTTCAGCATAAGACCTCAGTCTAAAAGTAGTAAATCAAACGAGTTACTTCATCAGATAGCCTTTGAAAACTGCATTTGATTGGTGTTATTGAGCAGCAGTGCGGGCTATTTGTGATTGGTAAATCCAGGTAGTTTAGCACAATAGATATACCAATATCTACTTATAACTAAGAGCCTGGGAAGATCCAAGGCACGTTGGTCAGGTGGCACGTGCGCGCAAGTTGCGCGATGTTTTCAGATTACGTGACCTTGCAGGCATGCGGTCCTGCACGGCATACATGCGTCTCCTGGAATTTGAGAGTCACGCACGATCCTGCGCGCTGAATTCAGCTTCCCCTGAGTTACGCACATTCGGATCTCCTGCCCGAACGTGTTCTGCTGCCATGGCGCTGAATAACACCACATTGCACAGGCGTTGGCACACCGTTTAATGCAGGGCCGGTGCCAGTCTATCAGTGGACGCGGCACGTGACGTGTCGAACTGGGTCACGAACCAGCATGGGTGCCCACGAGCCCAGGCTGGGAGGACGGAATAGCTATTGGAGATCCCGTTTCCTTCCACGCATGGGGAGTGGTATGCTATGCGTAAATAACGACCATGGTGGACGAGCCCCCATGGCCTTTACAGATGGAGCCGCTGCTGGTTGTGGAGGTCACGTCCGGTGCATCGGACCCGATCCTGCTATATTTCAAGAAGTATATGCGGGACGACGAGACAAACGGCAGGATGCTCGGTAGTCCCGTTGGAGCTTGATTGTTTTGGTGTTATCGGAGAGCCCAATGGCCTGTTCGCTGGTTTAATGGCCCCTGCCTGAATGGATTTCATAACTTTTACGAAATAAGGGAACAAACAATTTCAGCAATGTCTTTACTGCATTGAGGCAATGCCACAGGTTTGTCGAATTTTGTCAGTGGTCTTGAACCATTTCAGTGGATCCCGTACCTGCTCGGGACCCCTCGGCCATCAGATTCCTAAGGCTGTGTTGGTTATCTCCAGTAAGAACCTACCCCATTGGTTTCCTGGGCGTGGACCCGTGTGCCCTTTCAGATCTACAAGTGCTGAAGTGGCAGCTAATCCGCTCGGAGGTCCTGGCGGTTCTTGTGAGAGCTCTTGGCTCTATAGGAGGCTCTCTGACCGTCTCTCGCAGCCTGACGACCGGCACGTTCATGACACTGAGCATAGGCAACTGATCTATGGTCTCTTCCATTACAGGTCTCAAGTGTTCTCGCGGATTGAATCGAGTGCAGGCTACTGCAGGCAACCGCAGGCTACTGCAGTCTACTGCAGGCTAATCGAGTGCAGGCTGCTACAGGCAACTGCAGGCTAATCGAGTGCAGGCTACTGCAGGCTGCTGCAGGTTAATCGAGCGCAGGCTACTGCAAGCAACTACAGGCTAATCGAGCGCAGGCTACTGCAGGCTAGTGCAGGCTAATCGAGTGCAGGCTACTGGGTGATGCATGAAGTGGTTTGGCTACATCGAACAGCGCCCAGAGAAGGCATGGCAATGTGGTGTCGGCTGCAGAGCCATAATTTCAAAATTGGTCTTTAAGCCTTATTAAGGCTATTTCATCAGTTCGGAAGTTTTATATATTGTTTCGTGATAACCTAATTTACATTACGTTGCAGCAGAAAACATTTCTCATAGCACATACAAGACTCCAGCGATATTACATGCCTGTCCGCCTCAAAGCCCGCCGCCCAGGCGCTTTTAGCCAGCCCAGGCGCTGGCTAAAAGATTTAGGCCATGAACGGAGCCAGCACCAGAGCCAGCTGTTTCTCGTCCAATTCACAGCCACCCACCCGCCCTCCTTCCCGATTTATCGCTTCATTCTGAGCCTACGCGGCGTCCACCTCTGTGACGAAACCGCACCATCAGCCATGAGCGGGCTAGGTGCTCCCCTGCCTTGCGGGAGCCCGCCCAAGAGTCCATACCCACTCCAAAGAAGCACCCCTGCGCGTCGCGGGCAATGCGGTGGCTGGACTACCCCTTACAAAAAAACAAACATTTCCATTAAACATTCTAGGATCCTTCTGACTGTGTCCATGAACCCTCGCATCTGCGTAGAGCCGCTTATTTATCACCTTTGGTTTCACTAGTGGCTCACAGTCCTTTTGACTTTATCCGGACCGCTAACATTCGCGACCTGTCAGACCACCTTGGGCCGCACAGACCGACCATAGGTTTAGGCCACCTGACAGTGTTCGTGTCCCTTACTGTGTTAGTGAGCCTCATGGTCTCCAGCATCACACATTTCCTGGCGCTTGTTGG
>NW_023596561.1:0-27236 GCF_011947565.3 Pollicipes pollicipes | reverse complement strand
CAACAACAAGGAACTGGATATCACTGGAGAGTTCCCATAGTGAGCAGCAAGTTGGTTTCTGCGTTGCTTAGTTGCATGAGACTGAGACCGATATTTGACCCTCCCGCGTAAGTCCAGGTAGTCAGGATGCTTCGGCAGGGCGCAGGCTGAAGCATGGTGTGAGCATCATGTGACATGTGATATATGTGATGTGATATATGTGATCATGTGATATGATTGTAAATGTGAAGGCTCATCTCGGCGAGCATTGGTTTCGTGAATCAATACTAGTGGCATACACGGCCGCGTGCGCAAATTACCTTGCTCATTGCTCATCAAACAACCACAGAGCACAAATCTGCCAATGCTAAAAATCAGTCCAATCTTGTAATTATTCATGACCGGGTTTCTAGTTCTCCAACTGTGCGTATGTGCAAAGTGGTTTTGAAAGTGTGCTGTCTGAAATACCTCTCCCTAAGACATTTTTTCAGGTAAAGGCTAGATCAGCAGCACGCCTTTATTCTCTGTATTTCGTTTCAGCCTGAGGATTGTTCATGTTTCTGTTATTTAAAAAACCTCTTATTTACATTTAACTTAACATTCTAGTCTCTGGCAATCAAAGCAGGTAGTGCTGCTGCGTATTCTTCATCTGTTTTTTTCACGTCACACGGGAAATAACAACAGGGAATCTGTATCGAACACATATATGTTGGCCATTACCTTCTTATCTGAATGAGCAATTTTCATGCCTGCAATAATAAAATTGACCTTTATATCGCTACTGGCTGTATCAAATATGACGTCTACACACTTGCAGCAGCACCCCTCGCGCTGCTTGAGCACAGTACTATAAATATGTTACAGTCAAACTACTTAAGTGTATGCTAATATTCTTGTGTACAGTGAATATCTTATAACATTATAGGGTGATTCCTCCATTGTAGGTTAAATCTGAGACGATACTCTCTCTTTCTACAGTATCCCGAGCTCCATAACTTGCAGAGCGAATGCGCATACCCTTTGTCTGGAACACTAAGTGCGGCTCACACCCCTTATCTGGGACACTGAGTGCGGGTCACACCGCTTGTCTGGAACATTGAGTGCGGCTCACACCCCTTGTCTGGAACACTGAGTGCGGCTCACCCCTTGTCTGGAACACTGAGTGCGACACTGCGGTCATACTTTTCATGGACACTCTATAATCTTCCCACGCAAAGTTCGCGTTTCTCAGTTATTATAAATAGCTTCGCGGAACAACTCAGTGTGACACAAGGGCAATGCAGCATCTTAATACGTCAATCATGTGGCTAAACAGGCGAGAACAAAAGGTTAAGACAAAAATTGATACGGACAAACAACCGCCAGAGATGCGTAGCTCGACCGCAACTGGACGGGCCCCGCCCCGAGCCACGCTCACTTACTTATTCTGATCAGGTTGGTGAACAAGCAAATGACGGTCAGTAAAAAACAATAGCACATGACAAAAACCCGCAGTATTGACGATCGCAAAGCTCATAATTAATATGCTTAAGTCACCAGCACATTATTGATACGCAAGGACAAACAGAAAAAGCTGTATGCTGTGAGTATACGTCCAGTCATCCAAGTAAAGGGCGGTCCTTGTGGTCTTCTTCCTTCGATTTCAGCTTCAGTTGTCACGGTAGATCCTGTTTCGAATGCTTTGCAGTTCAATGAGATTGTATTGTTTGACGCCGAACACGGCAATCCTTTGTGGTATCTGCTTTCTTCAGTGTTTCGCGTTGAAAGTTTGCATTCTTCACATGTAGCGAGATCGCTTTGATGTCGTTATTTTGCTCTCTCTTTCCAAGCTTTGCGCTACAGAAAGTCGAATCACTGTTTATTGAGTATCTCCCTATTTATCAAACCCCTCATGCAAGTCACTGGAGATGTTTTAGATGCTCGTTCACGCTTCCTTGCAGGGCACCTCAGGCTGCTGTTTTCGGGAAACTCACCATCTAGTTTTTCAACGCAGTCGTGCAGCGTGTCGAACTTATCCAGCTTTCCACATAGCTTAGTGAAGTTTTTCCACCGCAGACTCAATCAGCTTCTTAAAGGCTTCAACACTAATGCGTTATCCAACGTTTGCCGATACTTTGAATTTGCTCTTTTTTCTCTTTGAAGGATTTGACCATCTCAATGCCGCAATTTCTGTGTCTGAGGTGCTACTGGCACTGACAACCCGCCCTCTTTCAGCGTTACTAAAGACAGCTTCCGACGCCGACGCGGCATCAGAACGGGAAAATCCTGTTCTGCTTTACACGGAAATCCCCTGGGCGGCAACATCACCTCGCCTTCGCACATTGACCGACAAAACAAAAATGGCTGGGCAATCTGCTGTCTGGATCACTGCGCGGAATCACTGGCCAGGCGGCGTGCTCCGCTCCTTCCAGTTACGCGCTCACCATGCCCGGCCCGGCAGCGCCTCGGTGACAGGTCCACTCAGAACGCCCGTCGAGGCCGTGCTTATCTTTTGTGAGGTACGATAATGGAACATCTCGTATCTGTTGACCAGCACTTAAGAGCGCTTACGCACGTGGTGATCAGCTGCACAAACGGACCCAGCCCGTGTCGGAAACGGGACCACCACTAAACGTCACACGTGTCGGCCATGCTTAATCAAATACATCCTCCGCGGTGAAAATGTGGAATGGTGAGCATTGACAGTTTATTTCTAATTGTCAGATTGCTAAATTTGACCGAGAGATCAAATACGTTTAGTGCATTGGTTTCACAGTTACTTGTCCTTATTGTTGTCCAATGGAGGTCTTACCTGGATGTAAGCCTCCATCAAGTATACCCATACAAACAGGCAAATATCCAAAACAATAGGCGAACAGAAGAGTTTGAATGGAAAGAACATCACATTATGTGCAATCTAGAAGTGAACTCTGTCAGTTTTGTAAGTATAATCTTTAAACATAAGATGATCCTGGAAGATCTCATATATCAGGCAGAATCGTTGGGTGAATCTGGATTGAGATTGGTGCAGGCCACCGGCGTTGTGTAAATTGCTGAAGTTTTCTCACGTACGCGAGTATTACAGGCATATGAAAACGTGAAAAAAACAAATGGAAAGTCAATTGTACTGTCTTGTTCAAGTTGCTGCTCAAGACATGACGTGGCATGCTGTTAGATTGAAATTTTTGCATAACATTCTGCAAAAAAATCCAACGCGGCCCGGAGCGAATGGAGCCATGATCACTCACGGGACATCATATAAATCGATCTAATTTTGCATTCGCAGCCGACGAAACTGTTGCAGCCGACGAAAAAGGTGACTACGTAATCATTTACAGGTTCGGTGACGTGACCAAATTATTGCGAAACGCGACTAATTTGGCTGAGTGTTATATGCAGCGAAATGCTATCGCGCAATCACTCTCATACAATATTTTCAGGTTACATGGATCCCATGGTGTTCTGCTCGAGACTGGACCTTGAAAAGGCGACTTTGGCCGTTTGCCGGTCGATCGCTGGCGGTGGTATCATATAGCGTTGAGCTATATGGTCATATAGCGTTGAGCTACATGGTCATCTAACGTTGAGCTATATGGTCATATAGCGTTGAGCTACATGGTCATATAACGTTGAGCTATATGGTCATATAGTGCTGAGCTATACGGTCATATAGCGTTGAGCTACACGGGCATATAGCGTTGAACTATACGGTCATATAGCGTTGAACTATATGATCAAATAGTGTTGAACTATATGATAATATAGCGTTAAGCTAGGTGATCATATAGCGTTAAGCTGCATGATCATATAGCGTTGAGCCATATGGCCATATAGCGCTGAGCCATATGGTCATATAGTGTTGAGCTTTATGGTCATATAGCTTTGAGCTTGCTAACTGTCTGGCAAACGATGCGCGACGCGATGCGCAATATGTGACCTTTTCTGTGGAATTGCTCTATCTTCCCTGGATAACAATGACGAGTGTAGATACAAGGCACACTCGGAAGGCGCAGATTTAAGCCGGGCATGATTGAGTGCGAACGATCGGTTGTATACCTCCTACAAATGCTTTTCCAGCTTTGGTGTTGGATCGAGAATCAGCGCCGGCTACGGCTCTGATCCCATAGCTCTACGACACTGGGATGCCGAGGTCAGGGCGCGGTCGCAACCCATGGTTGTAGATATTATCTATTCACAAATTTTCCCTTAGAAATATTGCAAATCACACTTAGGAAATCGTTTTACTCGTTCATGCGGATCGAATGGCGGCATGACCTGCGGTTGCTGAGAAAAACGGCGTCAAAAGCGTGACTGGCCGCAGCGCTTTCGTAGCGGAGAATCGGAGCAGGAGGTGGTTTCAAGGTCAGACATAGCAAACATGTCAACGTGCCTGTTCTGGAGGGGCAACGTGTCTGCTATACATACGGTAACAACATGTCATCACCACGTAGATAGTATCACGACAACGTAGGAGAACAGAAATCGTGACCTTTCGAAACGGCATGACACACATTGAGAAGTCCAACAAATTGTGGCATGCCACCAAGCAAAACAGAAAATAATGTTGCTTTTCCGTTGCACTGCTTCCAAAGACCATTTTCGTCAATTAGCGAGTAGGGGCGAACGATCTGAGCCAATTTGGACTTCATGTCATGTACCAATTAAGGTCGGTTAAAACATCTCTTGGGGTAACCCAGGGAGTGTGTTGAAAGGGTTACCTGGGGAATGCCCTCCCCTCCCTTGACAATGTACATGTGCATTAATATCCATGCGAACAACTGTCGACAATAAAAAATTGTGGAAGACACGTAAAAAGATGGATAAAAAAATGATTCATGTTAGTTCTGGTCCTGATAGGGAAAGGGCCGATGCAACCCTTCTCCCCGAAACGTTTTCTGAGAATATTTTCCGGGCATGAGCTGCAATTGCGCTCAGGTTTTCGGTAGGTTCTGGGGCATTCATTTCGCGTATTGTGACACAAAGAACGGTTCTCTAGAATTTTGGGCTTTTGAGCGCTTTCTTTTTTACGACGATTTTACGACGTTCTTACGACAGCTTTTTGTAGGAACACTGCGGTGCTGCATAGCGATCCATGACCGGCTTGGGCGGCGGGCGACAACCGAAGAATCTGCGCATCGCAGGCGGCGGGGATGACAAATTTTGGACATCACCTCTGGGTCACAAATGTATCAATAAACCACACACTACACATCCATGAGCTCCAAATTAGTTACAGAACACAAGTTGTATGTCGTTGCGTTTCTAGGTCTTGTAGATGCTGTCTTGTAAAACTGAAAAGTCTGATTTTCAGGAAGAAATGCATCTAACTTGACCTGGTGGGATCAGTTACAAACCTAGCAAAATAAGACGTAAGCTGTCAATTGCGAGATCCCGTTGAAGTCAAGCCACTGCTATTTTGTGTGAAGTCTATTATTATTTTTGTATTATTATATTTTATTATATTATTATATTCTATTCATGTATTTTTGGAGGGGGGAGCACCGCAGCACTTAGCAGTAGCACATAGTACAAAAATGGCAAACCTTTCGTCAGCACAACACTACCCTACCTTGTAATATATCTACCTTGTAATATATCGTCTATATTAGCGACACATCAGACTGCCCCTTTTTCACGAGTTAACAAAAGAAAGAGGTGTCATAGTGTTTGGCGGTCGCGCATAAATTTACGAATAACATTGTTTAGATACAAGCTAACTTTGGTAGTAGAAACACTTTGTAACCAAAATACAAAACGTCCTGGAAGGTGGACGTTTTTGGTTTCTCGCGGAAGTATCAGGTAATGGAAATATACCAGGTTCATACCCTTAAAAACAAGCGGTTGTGGGACTCAGCAATTTGCACAACCTCAACCCCCGTTTTGGGCCACATCGTACCGTATTTGAGGTTGGCCGGAGCATGCTGCATTGGTCGCTTCCCTTTGATTGGCATCTAGCGCATTTGAAGGTCGGGTGATGTTGAGGACACCTGGTGGTTTGAAGTCCGTTCGAATACTCACGCGTCGACGTTAGCTTCACGTCATTACTAATATGGCTGCTCAGATCGGACATAGGCGTCTGAAGACGTGACCGGCTCACGCGTTGAACTGGGCGTTAAACAAAGCGATTGCCAGCTTTCTCCTCAGTCAGAATATATCCGTCACATGTCTCTGCGATGCCGGATCGTCAGGACCTGAACTTGGCTGCGAACTGCGTGTTTCAGCTTCTTTACAAGTTACAATTTGCACGTTTCCTATTTAAATTGCAAGGGGGTGTAGCTTCGGTGATATTACAGTACTGCATTACATGTCGACCGGTATACCGGTCGACCGGTCGACCGGAATAGTTTGGGACGAAACTTCCGGCTAGTTGTGTTAAGACCCGCTCGGCATTCGGCGATCGCAGAGCGGCTAGGCCTTTTTCACAACGCAGTAAAAACACGCCATTTCTGACGAGGTCAAGGAGTTTTCGTCCGTGTATTATCGTGACGCGTATACAATGGCTTATGTGGGCTCACTGGAGGCGCTCAATGGCTTGAACCGGACGTCGTCACCGATCAGTTCTGAGTCACCGATCAGTTCTGAGTCACCGATCAGCTCTGAGTCACCCAACATAGCGGCGCCGCAGCGGCATGCACGGAACGCTGCAGGCAGCAACGTCCCGGCAGCCGTTCGCGCAGATCCAGCAACATTGACTGCATTCCAACCTGAATTGTTCAGTCTGCAACAGCCTGTGCGCATGGGCCGGTTGTACAAAGCGAGGCGGCATCTGAGTTCTAGTAATCGGGCTTGTTTCTGGGGGTCTGCCATAAGCCCAGCAAAGCAGGATGCTCAACTAAGGCGTTTTGTCAGCCTTTGCATCCTTCCATGAATTTCCCTTCGCCTTACCGCCGTCTGGTCTCACTATCATGCATAAACGGGAGAGAAGAACATGCCTCTCCAACATTGACCGAAATGCGGCCTGGTTGTGGTCAGCTTGGAGTGTGGCCAGTCCCAAGCCGTACAGCCAAGCGTGACAGCGCGTCACGAGTCCGCTCTCGTGACGCTTTATCGTGCCCTCGCACCTGGGCGCCGCTCTGAGGCAGTGAACCGACCCGCCACAGTCCGGGAAGAGCCCGCCCACGCCCGCAAACCTCGCTCCCATGCGCACGACATTCCCGGTATGACTGCTCGGTGTTTACGACACCGTCAACACAGCAATTCCCGGGACTGCGATCCTCTGTGGCGTGAGCACTCGGCTGATTAGGCTAGGGACGTCTCTGCCTGAACGCAAGCGAATTAAGGCATCTCAGGTGCACCGCTGAAGGAGTGATATCTCCAAGATTCGGGGTGGAGTGAACCCGCACTTAATGTTATGCTTATGCTATGCGACGGAAAATGGAAAAAGGAAGTGATCAAACGTGCATGTGTACGTCCAACAAAGTGAGCACGTCTGAGCATTGCAATGATTGTTGTGCGAAGTACTTTAAGCTTGCGCATATTTCGGGAACCACCGCAGCTCCACGCTCTATTTCAATCTACTGACTAAAACATCCAGGGCGTCAGGCAGACGCATAGGCAAATGCGTTTTAGTGTGTATATGTGATGGCTGTAAGCGATTGTTTGCTTAGTCGAGACGGATGACATTGTTCTGCGCAAAGCTGCGAGCTAGGCGCTGATTTTTTTCTGCCGGAGATTTAAATAGCATTTTTCCCCGTGCACGGGTGGAAATGGTGGCATACCATTGGCATACTATGAGTGGCATACCACACCATACCAGACCTTACCAAGGGAACACTTCAAAAAATCTGTCAGTGGTTGTGATATGCTTCTGTTTACGACTAAGGCCTTGAAAAACATTCAAATACATGCTGAGGTGGCGCGCAAGGTGGATTCCGTATCCAAAAATGGTATGCGATGTCTTTACTTTTACCGAAATGCGATTAACTGCATCGCTGTCGCACGCGATACAACGCAGCAAAAACACTGCGGTAACGTCCAAAAGGATAGCGTCCGTCCGTCCTTTCGTCCGAAAGGATAGTGTCCGTCCGTCTTTTCTTCCGAAAGGATAACGTCCTTTCGGCCTTTTGTTTCGTTGACGCTTTGTTCCTAAAATGCATGCGTTTGACCAGCGGGAGCCAACCTTAACTGTGGTGGGACTTTTTGTAAAGTAGTGTGCGTTGACGCAAGACCAACTGCGCCGTCTTCCGACATCCATCGTACTCTGAGGAGGTGCTAGTTATCGTTAATGCCCATTATGGAAAATGCTATTTTCAAACAGAGGACAATAAATTCTTCAGCATCCACATCGCCGAAAATCCTACCGCAAACTAAACATCGAGGGAAGAAAATTGAAACCGAACCGCGGTTTTCAAAAGTTGCTGTTGTCCACACGTTGTTTATAATGATCCACCCACTTAGTGCTTTATACAGTCGCTCTGTTTTCTTGTTGAAGTTTCTGTTTGACAAACGCTTCAACGCGAGCCGCGGCCTTGACTCCGGCCGGTGTGGCTGTGCCTACGCCCTTGACTCCGGCCGGTGCGCTGTGCCTACGGCCTTGACCGGCCGGTGTGGCTGTGCCTACGGTGTTGACTCCGGCCGGTGCGGCTGTGCCTACGGCCTTGACTCCGGCCGGTGTGGCTGTGCCTACGGTGTTGACTCCGGCCGGTGCGGCTGTGCCTACGGTTTTGACCCGGCCGGTGCGGCTGTGCCTACGGTGTTGACCCCGGCCGGTGTGGCTGTGCCTACGGTGTTGACTCCAGCCGGTGCGGCTGTGCCTACGGCCTTGACTACGGTTTTGACCCCGGCCGGTGCGGCTGTGCCTACGGTGTTGACTCCGGCCGGTGCCTACGGCCTTGACTCCGGCCGGTGTGGCTGCGCCTACGGGTCCGGTCCGCTTCGGTCGTCAGCTGTTCATGCGGCGCGTTTGACCGTGTGAGGGCAGCGGCCCATGGCCTCGGGGAGTCTTTGTCATAGCAAGTGGAAGCCGAAGTGAAGTGAAGCTTCACTTCTTCAAGAAATGAAGCCGAAGCCGCAGTGTTTCATGTGTGCCTGACGTGATGTCAACCAGCGAGTCAACATTCCTTTCGGAAGATGAGAAGAAGAGCCTGCCCTGCGTATGGCCACTACCGCGGAAAAGCAACGGTCGGTGGGTGAAATGATAAGGGTAATGGAGGAAAACGCCGGGGTGTCGCCAAAACACAAGAAGAATGTCAGCATTGAAGATGGAGACATGCTTACGGACATAAAAGCGTCGATTGTGTCATCCATTGAGAGGGCAAACGCAAAACTCTGGGAAAAAAATCGACTAAAGGCTGTCGGCTTACGAAACAGACCGGTCTAAAGGCAAGGCGAAATCTTTGCCCGAGACCAGCATATCGAGTGTAAGCAAAGTTGCAGTCTTGTCACGGGACAATGGAATGCTTGGAAAAGCAAGTATAGGTGTTATAGTGGCAGAGCCGGTCTGCAAACTTGATTTTTTGGAGCAAACGAATCGGAAAACGCAGGGACGGCGAAAACAGCAGCTGTCATGATGAAGCAGATGAATGAGAGCTTCCCCGGAAAAACCGTCACAAAAGCGGGCTTCTCAGCAGTGCATCGCCTAAAAATGGCATATCTGTCATATGCGCCTTCAAGGATAAACATGCTCGGAACGCTGTCTACAAAGATCGCACGAAACTGAGGCTGAGGCGGCAGGACCCAGACAATGCGTTGTTCGGGAATGAGTCCCTCACGAAATCAAAGCGAGAAATTTTCAACAAGCTCCTGCTGCTCAAGAAACAGGGACGAATCTGGACCGTATACACTCAACAGGGCATCCCTTGTTTCAGGATGAGCAGGGACTCTCCGCCAACGAGTCTTCTCACAGCAGCAGCTTGGACTAGTCACGAAGGGCGCGCCGCCTACCCCACGCTCAGCTCGATCTTTGCCCGCCTGTGCGCCATCCGCCCCTGCGGCGGCCCACCCTGTGACCGCTGGCGTCTCATGCGCCCCGGGGCCAGGCTCCCGTCCGACGGCCGCCCGGCAGCCGTTCGCCCGAGGGCGGTACGTTTGGGAGCGTCCGGCTGTCGCGCCGGGGGCCGCTATGGAGCGGCCTGCCGGTTCGCCGTACGGCGCGGTGCAGCCGGCTGAAGCGGCAACTGCATCCGAGCTACGCGCGGGAGAGTCTTAGCTGCTGGACCCTGTTGAGGTGTCATCTGCGACGGGACCTTCGTTTGAGACACCAGGGAGGCGGAGCGGTCAGCCTGGCAGCTGTCTGCTAGCACCTGCCGGCTGAGCCGCTGGCTGGCGAGGCTCCTTCACTTTCCGGATTTCTTGTCGGGATTTGTCTCGCAGATGAAACCAGCAAAACCGCCGGTTAGTGTCTAAAGTAAGTAAACCTCAAGTTATTACCAAATAGAAAAGCCAAAAGCGAATTTTCTGTATCTTGCGTGAATCTTATCGGCTGCAATCTAACCAAAGCGTCAAGTTGAAGTATTTTTCAAGCGAAAGTGTTAGCGTCATCTGCATCGTTCAAGATGAAGACGGCTTTCACGTTTTCTAAAAAACAGTGTACTCTGTTTCCACCCCTACGGACGCTCCTTAAATATCGTTACTTAATCTCGACCAGGTGGCCTCGGACTAGTAACAAGTGCATGTTGTGTTTTTTTCGATTGTTCCATCTGTAGAGCTTTCCTTTTTTGGAACTTGTTCGGTGTGGGCCACGGGCTGCCGCCACTCAGACCACCGTTAGGCCGGGTCGCGCCGACGTCCGTTTATGTTTGTTTGTGTTCCTTTTTTAGCGTGAAATATGGTCTGGCCATTGGCGCATGTGTCTAGGTACCTCGCACGCTCATCGCTGTTTGCCTTATATAGAAACAACTGACCGTTTTCAAGCCTTGTACAGTTGGCCTGTAGTGAGGTTGTCCTGCTTTTCCAGCACACACAATGCACAGACACGCACGCACACACGCACGCACGCGTACACGCGCCTGTCCATGCGCGTGCGTACTTGCACCGTTACATCCATTCGTCGTTGATAGGAAACTGTCCAAATCATGACTGAGCTCAGATTCAAGTCTATGAACTGCCGCGGTTTGGCGGGGCAGCATAAAAGACAAGATGTAATTAACTTCGTGAAGAATTCTAAGTTTAACATAATCTTCCTTCAACCTACTCACATGATTACACGCTGAATTCCATTTCTCATTACGCTTTGGTGTGGGAACGGTTATCATTCCTGTAAAGCATCAAACAGCCGAGGAACCGCAATTTTGTTCGAAGATTCTGCGTATCACAAACTTTGTTTGAAAGATGTCCTTAAAACGCTATCATAGGTTGTAAGATAACTCCAAGATTTCCACTTTCATTAGCACATATGGCTCGAAGGAGGGTAACCGTACGTTCTTTAGGCCAATTGGTGCCGAACTGGAAAGTCTCCCGTCAGATAACATCGCAATTGGTGGCGAGTTTTACGTCGTTATGACCCACAGAGAGGACTCAAATCGCGTACATGAATATGACGTAAATGAAAAACTGCATTTACAGAAGTTGCCGTAAAGCACGGTTTAAGACAGTAGTATTAACCTTATTTCTCGGAAAAATCAGGAGAGCGGGGATATAGTTAGGTTGATATTTCGGCAACATGCCTTTACCGAAACAATACCAGAACTGATTTCAGACTTGCCTGCTGATGGCCCTACTCCATTTTTCAGTGTTTTTTTTACAGCAAGCCGCAGTTTTTCATACAGTGGAACAGCATATTGATTGATTACGTTAGTTACGCACCTTTTAAAAGTCACTACATAGTTACATCTGTTGACAATGCATCACTGAACTTCCACAGCCCTGGTTCTCTTTGCTTTTGGGTTAAATACTAAGCCACTATTGTTTCGATAAAGGCATGGTGCCGAATATCAATCTAACTATATCTCCATTTTTCTGTTTCTTTCCGAGGAATAAGGCTAATGCTGCTGTCTTATCTATGTGAATAACGCTCCTCGCTAATGCGCTGAACAACTTGCATAAAGCACGGTTTCGTCCATATCTGGGGCACTTTAATCCAACCGGTGGCAAATTTACATGGAGCAAATGTAACCCAGTCAAATGTAGTAGATTATATATGCATTTTGTAAGCGACCATTTACCCACTTACATCACAAACGACGAGATTAAAACAGGCTATAGAACAAACCACAACACAGTAACTGTTACACTAAAAAAAACTCAACAACAAAGGCGATCAGGGCTGTGGAACTTCAATGATTCATTGTGAACGGATGTAACTATGTAGTGACTATTAAACGGCGCATAAATAACGTAATCAAACAATATGCTGTTCCAATGTATGACGATGCTTATTTCAAAAAGCCGCTTAATTTGAAAACCGTACCATTCACAGGACATATAGGTCTTTTTTACGAAACACTGTTCGTGATGATTTAGGTGAAACCGTTAAATATTCTAAACGAAAAGCAAGATGTGAAAGGGAGCGAGAGCAGGCAATCGCCATGGAACTGAACGATTTACATAACAGGTTTTCAGCCATTAAATCAGAATACACACTTACCTGATTACACACGCTCAAAGTAAATTAGAGGAGCTTAGGAAGCCGACAATTCAAGGCTTAATAACCAGGTACAGAGTAGCATGACACGATCACAGCAAGAAAACACAAAATAGCTTCTGTCCTTATAAAAAAATTAAACTCGAAAATCCATTCAGTCCCTGAAGCTGGGCATCCACATCATAACATTATAAAGAAGAAATCTTAAATGAATTCACATCTCACCTGTCATAAAAAGCCGCGAGAGAAGCAATGGCACGGACTGCCCAGCATATTTACAATAATGCATCACAAAAAGTTAAAAAACGACAGAAACAAGCTTGAAACACTCAAAACAATAATCTTTAAAGAGCCTCATGTAGCGCTTCACCTTTACTGAACTTCGACTTTAAAATCATATCTGCGGTTATTGCAAACAGGCTCAAAAATGTCATGAACGGCCCTATTTCACCCTATTTCACCCTATGTGACACTATACTCTCAATCGGCATGCACGAACGGACGTTTCATTGGATAGAACACTAAACTAGTAAACGACGTTATTGATTCAGTGAAAAACCTTAACAATCCGGTTTGATAGACGCAGTTACTTTCGAAGCCGCATTTGAAACAGTACCCTGGGACTTTTGATCTAGTCTGGCTACCTCTTTAATCTCGTCATGGAACCCCTAGCAGACCCAATAGTAAAATCACAGCAACTGTGCGGCATTCAAATACAACACGGCTTAGAATTTTGGGTGTCACGGTATGCCGACAATGTAATAGTGTTTCTCAAAGCAGATAACGTGTCTCTGAACGGAACAGTGAAATGAATAACTAACTTCTCCGTTTCTGGTCTTAAAGAGAATGTTCCACATTGTATGGGATTTTGGAATGAAATAGTCATCTTGAGGACCTTTGGACGCAGTTCACAGTTATATCTTTTTATTACCCAAAACGATCTGGTTCCTGAGTTACACTCCCGCAAAAGTGCGGAAAGGTTGTTTGGAGCCTATTTCAAAAATGCTTCGACATTAATGACGTCATGGAAACGTTATGCGATAGCGGTCATTTTAGAGGGTGTTGTCTACTTATGGTCAAAACAGCATGGCCGCTGGTACATTTGCAAAAGCGGTGATGTGGCACATATGATACAAAGCGCGAAAAATGATTCATTATAAAAAAGAACGCCACTGTCTGCAAAAAAACGGCACCTAGAAAACAGGAACTTTCCCCAAAGTTATAAAAAACAAGACTCGACGGCAAATCTGTCTTTTTCCCCTGCTGGCGTCCTTCTTGAAGAAACCTCTTGAGCCTCATTACCATGAACCCTCGTTGGGGCTTTGTTTTGAAGGGAGGTCACGGTGAAATGCGGTGCTATGACTGAAAATCTGTGCGGAAATTGCCAGAAAACCTGCAATTTGATAGTTCGGCGAGCTGCGCAAGAGTGAGATCACACGCTTATTTGGCAAAAGGATGTGAATCGGAGGCTTGAAATGTGTGTGATCACTGGTGGTGTGTACAAGTGGCTCGCATTGATCTCGATGTGACGGGGAGTGTGCGTGCGAGGTTTGTACGTCTGAGAGAACATTGTTTTGGTGTTCTTTAAGTCTTCTGATTGCCAATAAAATGTGATATATTGATACCTGCCTCTACCCTTATGTTTCTGTTTGAACATGACAAAGGAACGCTGGCAAACTGAGAGAAGCACTAGCACTTTGTTGCAGGGTGTGCAAAGGCAAGATGTGCTTCATTATGATCTTAACAACATTTTGAACCTATTGAGGTATTACAGCATGTAATTAATCCTTCGCATGTCATTATATCAGCAATTCATTTTGGCAGTGGGGGCTGGTGCGTATAGCTTATTAATGCACATGCTCAGTATAGGCTCGCATGATATGGCTTTGCAAAATTGTCTTTCACTAAATAATTATGAACATATAGAGCTGTTTTATTACTGATGCACATTGTACTGTCTCCACAACTTTTGAGTGCAGGCGAGCATTGGTCTTGAGTCATTAATGCCATAATCACTGCAACTTGCGTGAGATGCTGGGTGCTGAGAAAGGTGGAAAATTATTGCTGTCGGTGTCCTGGATAGCACTTTATAATATTTTTATCATAAGCCTTGTAAGCACTGGCAGCTTCATGACTTCCTTGCATTTTGCCCATCCAACCATAACTAGATGCACTTGTCATGTTTCCAGCCTTGTGCAACGTCAGGATGTTTGCAGTGTCATTGCACCACATTTGAACTTTTATACTATTTTTTAGTAAAGCAGCCTGATGGCTGCAGCATGTTGCATAATTGCGGAAGTGGAAGATGTGTTTGCATTTTTCTCATCTACGTTTTGTGAATTCCCAAAACAGGCTGAGCAAGTGATGCCACTTATTGGTTGTCTGCTTTGCTGAAAGTGATTTGTATGTTGTATCATGTGCTTTTGCTCAGTGATATGTCAGATGAGTTCATACAAGAGAGAACACTTGACCCATTTTTTTAATGATGGAATTTATGATGAAAACAGTATGAGTTGCAGTACAAAAGCCATATCATTGTTCATTATGTCATGCCACAGTACAGGAGTGAGGTAGTGTCACAGCCGTTGACCCGTGCCATTACACAATGTACCACGTTGGTGGACTACTGTGTAAAGCCTATGAGACAGCAGCTTATAAGTTATGAACGACTGATAACAACTGGTTTAACAATGCCGAAGGTTTATCAACAGTAAGAATGTCATTGCATCACGATGGTTACATCAGAGTTAACTATCAATTGCACAATAATTCCGAGCAAAAAAATTAATTCTTGGTAGCCTAACCTTGTCATTTTTACCATAACGATGGCAATGCTTTGGCAATCAATTCATAGCAAGGTTACAAATCTATTAATTTTTGCATGGCAGTGCATTCCAGGCACAAACAATAAAGAAAGTAACTACCGTGCACATTACATGATACCAATGTTAGGACTACAGCACTGCAGGCAATGATGGGTCGACAATAAAGTATTGACAAAATCATCAAGAGCAGAGCAACAGCAGCAGCAGCACAGCATATCGTGCTTTGATAGTAATAATCTGTCATAAAAGCTGGCGATCGCTACGTTGCGTATGTCAAATAGTCCACCAAGGCTTTTCCTACGGCCAGCACCAATACAAAAAATCCACAAACAAACCACCCACTAGTCCGCCACTCGACACAGCCCCGCGACGAGAAAAACCGGTTGGCGTCAACTTTTATGTGTTACGAGGTTATTTAGGTCTGGCTGCCAGATGCTACCTGTTATGCTTTCGTCACAGAACCATTCCATGGCGCCATTGAACAATAACGTACTGGGGCGCATTTTTTTTTACAAACTTTGAAATTTTGCTTCTTGCGTCGTTTTTAAACCTTGAAAGCTTACCAATAGTTACAAGTAAGCTTTTCCCATCATATCTGATGCCTACTTCAATATCATCAAACGTGAAACATGCACTTTAAAGGCTGGGACGATAAATGCCTTAAATTCTTAACAGATCTTATAAACCGTTATCTGGGGAACTGTACTCGAGGCAGGAGATAAGAGATGTTTACAACATTTCAATGAAATTATGGTGCTACGAATCTCTCGTCAGAAGCCTCCCGCAAATGACTATGAACTCGAACCATAAGAGATCAATATTGTACCCAATAATGCCTTACCAGATTGGTCTGGCAAATCAAGATTTCTTATCACGAATGGCTTACAAACAATTCGTACACTCCCTGATATCAAATCAATCCTCGGCGCAACCCAGTTTAGAACACAAATGGTTACTACACATTTTACTTGCATTCGTTTGAGGCATGAATACACTTATATTTGGATAGTTTAATTACTCAGGATTTCCTCAGAGGCGCCATCACCGGAATATCCGAGCAATTTGACGTAATACCTAACCTTGACAAGAGGCAGTGGATATTTCCCAAATTACAAAGCTCGAGGAGCATTTAAATTACTATTTAACCTTACCTAAATTATTATTTAACCTAAGCTCACGACTTGCAAGGCGCATCTGAGGAAAAACTACCATAAATAGGACATTACCTAAACCTACTGAAACTTCAAGCACAAATGGAGCGCTGCTCCGTCAAATTACGTAACGAAACGAATGGCTATAACGTCAGGTGGGGCAGAGTAGGACTTATGCTGCGAGTAATGCCCGAAACCTCATAACCAAAATTATAGTGCAGAGCGCGCGCATGCGCAGCACAACACACGATTCAAGGAGATGCGCATGTATTCTCTCACACACATGCTTACAATCCATAAACACGCACACCACACACTTGCACATAGATGGACGCATTCACGTTTCCTGCGCACACCATTCGTGGTAAATGCCTGTTGTGTGTGATCGAGGTGCAAGATCGCAGTGGCACTTGTTCCAAAACGAGCACGCGAAAACTAGACAGTGTGGGTCTATTGTGGGTCGTGCTGTAGATATTCTTATGCGTGAGCAATTGTTTGAAGTGATGTGCCCGTATACATGACAGACTGCAATGATGTGACAGGTATGACTGGATATGGTTGCTGAATATTGTGTGCGAGCGATCAATGCATGCATCTTCTACATGTGATGATTCTGACCGTGTGTGATGCGATCTGTGAAAAAATTGAAAAAGGAGAAAAGTTGTCACCGCTGTTTTCACAGTCTGCTTTAAGGGCCCCAAAAATTACAGGGTAAATTCATATTGGAAACACACCTGGCTGAAACGTTTGGAAGGACATCGCAAGCAAAGCGTAAAAAAGCCTTCGCTTAAACACCCAACATGTGGTAGAGTAGTGATACCAAATTATGTGCATAGTGTGCACCTAGATTTATATATGTTGGATGTCATGTGGTCAGAGAAGCATGCAGGGCTTTACAAGAAAGGAAGGGGGCACAACTCGAAATGTTTTCACTGATAATTCGATTTAAACGCATCTGAACTTCACAACATCCCCGTGGCTCACAATGATGTTGAGGTTGACCATCTGCTCATATTTCCAACTCCCTGCCCGAGTTCCTAACAGTGTACAGCTGTTCACATGCATATTAACGCATGTTGATAAGGGAAGCGTGAGTCCCGGTACGCTCTTGAATACACCCCGGCACGTGGTATAACACTAGAAAATCCCTCCTGAGATTTTAAGCCAAACACTGCGGAAAAAGTCAGGTCGGAGCACCAAGGCTCCTGCGTCCTGGAAGGATTGAAAAATATCCCGACTCATCTAGACTCCTGCTATTCAGCGCACGAAAGTGTCAGTGCTGACGGGGCATTCGCCTGTGGGTGAGCAGTGGCAGCATGAGATCGTCGATGCTACCTTCAGATGGTTGGCACTCGCAAGGGAGGCCTTGTGCTCGCTTGGGAAGGGGATGCGGTCATCTGTAAGGGGGATGGTTCCCACATGGGAGGGATGGCGCCCATCTGGGAGGCAATGTGCTCATTTGGTAGAGACGTCGCTCGCCTGGAACGGATGGCGCTGACCTGGCAGCCACATCACCTGCTCACCTGGCGGAGGTGGCGCTCGACTGGTACAGATAACTTTCGAATGGAAGAGGCATGTGGTCAGCGCTCACCTGTCTCGGCTGCTCGCCGGCTAGGTTCGGCTCTGCGCTCACCGGCAGCAGCAGCAGCCGGTTGGGGCTGCCTTCGAGCCGCGGCCAGCCGGCGGCCGCCGTCAGCGCTACGTTCACCACCAGCAGGGCCAGTGGCCAGCCGACACACCTTCGGGCCGACATCGGAGACGGGACAGCGGCGCGCACTGCTTCTCCGCCGACCGCCGTCGCGCTTTTCAACGCCGCCGCCGCCGCCGCACCGCCGATGACGCCGACTGGTGACGTCACCGACTGGAAGCGCCACACAGAATGCGGGCGACGCGGTACGCCACGTAGACGTGACGGGCTGTCGGGCTTCCCGCAGAGATGAATGAGTAGCTGCTGGAATCGTCAATATTTTTCTGAGAAATGGCTGTTTATATTGGCGTGCCTCGTGCACATCGCTATGTGCAGGTCATCCCGCGCAGCTTGCTCGTCCGTGAACAATGTGAGGCGAAGCTAGCACAGGGTAATATTCGCATTGCAGTTTTTTAAATGTCCCGCGTTTTTTTTCGGGGGGGGAGATGTCCTATGTCCATATCCTAGGTAAACCTAGAACATGGATAATATTTGCATTGTATTGCAGTTACTATTTCGCAGCGCCAAACGAGCGAAATAACGGCACAGAAGGAGGACACTGATAAATTATTTCCGGTGTCTGAATTATCATAGACACGCTGCAATGCTGCATCCGTGCCCTCGCAATGTCGGGCCACTGTTCGGTAGTCATTCCACATAATGCATCGTAGCTACATTCCGAACGGCACGGAACTAATCAGTGTAACGTCTAGAGCTCACTGGCAAAGCACCAGTAACTTCCTGGTGAGACGTTGTTATTTGGTCCCCAGAGCATTTCGTGCTGCAGCGGTTAACAGAGGTGAGGCCATGGAAAAGCAAAGGCTGCTTCCTCCGCTTAAGCTGAAGTTTGGAGACTTGGTCTGTACTCATTCGATTTGCCTCTGCTGTTTTGGAGTGTTCCAGACTTGCTCAAATAGCCTGCACCCTCGCCAGCTAACCAACCAGAACGTGACGGAGTGTTCGACATCCTGGATTAATCTCTATGTCCATGTGGGGATGGCGTGATAGGAAGCTTTCGTGCTGTGATTCACGCCGCGTGCATTTGGGTGCACCTGGCTGCAGAGACTATCAACCATTCCCTCCGAAGCATACAAGCAGCACCAGTATACATATCGCCCGCCTTTTAATGTGTGGGAATTCTACGCAATATAGCACTGTCCCCTGACAGCTGCAGCATTTATCATTCCAGATCAATGAGAAGTGCAAATATCCGAACCTGTGCATTGTTACGCAGCATGGCGACAGGAGGGCAGATTTGGGCCCGATCCATCTAAACCCACGCCCTTAAAGCAAGGACGGTTTTGCCTGAAAAACTAACAATGTCCCACAGACGGCGTTGTTTTAAACTTCACACTCTTATCAACACACACTTTCACGCCCCAACTAATTAGAAGACACGGGATGGGCGAAATGTTCATTGAAGGTAAATCTCGAACATGTGATATCAGGGCAAGAATCATACCCAAATACGCAAGTTTGAAAAAAATGAAACGCTGCGTGACAGATAACCGAATCACTCTCAAATCCACATCTACGGTCAAGGGTGTCACTCCATAACCTTTCGGGGTAGTCTGAGCTCTCCACCCCCACAATGCTGACTTGATCCTCCAATACTTCTCTGATTCCCCCTCCTCCTCCCATCACAATGCTGACTTGATTCCCCAATGTATGTCTGAGCCCCCTCAGTGCATTTGAGGAAAAGGGGAATATTTGGCCAAATAGATAGAGAACAATCATCTTAGCTATTGTTTATTAGGCAGCACCTACCAAACCACATCACTATTAGAATAATGTATATGATGTCCCAAATAGCATTCTGCGGGTACCTAATGTTTTTGTCGTGCTAATTCCTTCATCTGGCTCGTTCCATGATAAATTGACAAGTGAGGCGTCCAAAATAACGGCCCAATTTTTTATTTCGCTGAAAATGTCAGTATGTGATTGTCTTATACCCCGAATTCAGCTGTGCCATTTGTAGAAAATTATAGCAACGGCTAAGGAGTTACATTCTTGGGCATTTTTAGTTGGTCAATCAACATGGGTGATTTGAGGGTCCATGATTCAAATGAGTTTATCTAAATTGTAAAAAACTTTATATAACTGAATTCGCCATGATCCAATGCCATTTTGTCTTTTTCCACATTCGTTTTAACGTGTTAATTCGTAAACGTGAAGTTTCAAAGCTCTGACTTTGTGACTAAAAGCACGTGAACTCTTCAACGTCTTATATTTTCCGAAACGAAACTAGATGCATTTTGCGAAACGCAGAAGCCTGCAATGTATCTTTTCCAACACAAAGTTAACAGCAAAAGTTCCCTCCCTGATCATTTCATTTTTTGTTGCAAACTTGGTATGTGGGGCCCATTTATTCGGATGTGACAGATGATACATATATGAGCTCAAATGCCACGAAATTCGTTGAAAAACCTAAATTCTATAATACATGTATGTATATATACATGTATAATACATCTATATCTATATCTATCTATATCTAATATCTATATCTATATCTAATCTATATCTATATATATATATATATATGTATACACGTTTCATTAAAGAAATGCTGAATCAGCATTGACGAGCTTTTTGAAGCACCGTTCTAGTTTCCGGGCTTTTCACTTGGCAATATCGCTCAGATTAAAGATGGTTCGTACAAATTACTCATATATTCGTCGCTCTTTATATTCTAACGTTTCGAGATCTTATTTCATCGTCGGAGAAGACTGAATGGCACAACAAATAAGTTTTGAGTTTTACAGGATAAAAGATTGTTGTGTAGTGTAGATTGCTTGTGTAGATTGCTGTACTGTTGTGTAGTGTAATCCGGGAAAGTCCTAACTACAAAAAGCCCGGATTCCTAAACCTATGGGGAAAAACAGCACGTTTATGCGGAATTGTGCTTGGGAAAAAAACTTTGCAAGTGAGGAAAACCAGCACGTTTTGGCAGAATTGTGCGTGGAAAAAAACATCATGACAGTGAGGAAAAGCTGCCGTTGGCAATTGAGCACGAGAAAACCTAGCAACATTTACGTTGTTATATGTAATTAACTTAATTGGTTTTGTGTAGGTATTCGAAAAGGAGCGCCAAGAGTTCAGAATATGTATGCCCCAGTATGTGGGCAGCGTGAATTGGAGTCTGTGTTTGTTTGTGCATTGCACGAGTTTTTCACGGCAAGCGCCTGTAGACTGGGTACGTTAACATGAAGTGCGTTATCGCGTATGTGTGTGACAGTAGTAACATAGTGGTGGTGGGTTGCGTTCTATGGTGCATGCCTGAGTCAGTTTTGTGTGGCTATTCGCAGCCTAGCGAAAAGTATATCTTTAAGGCGCGTGTTCTGGTTGCCTGAGCTCCACGGTGAGAGTGTTGGCTTGATGTTGTGCGTGTGTTGGCGGCTGTGTTCGTCCCATTCACGTTGTAAAAAGCGGCGATATGTTGAATTTATAACAGTAAGATAGTCGATACCGGGCAGGTACGATAGTTCGGGCTGCCATTTAACATTTTCTTTGCGGCAGCGTCGGCGAGGTCGTTCCCCTGGATGCCGCATGGCCTGGTATCCAGAGAAGACAACGTGTGACTCTGCTGATAAGGATGACAGTGTGGTGAGAATTTTGTGAATCAGAGTGCGAGCAATTGTGCATAGCTGATATGGCGTGCAGGGAGGAGCTGGAATCGGTGCAGATTACAGTCTGATGGCATGTTTTTTAACGTGGCGAAGTGCTGAAAAGATTGCCACTAATTCTGATGTGTATACTGTATGATAATCTGAAATGAGCTGCGCTTTAGTATAATGATTGCAGATGTATGCTGCTTCCTTGCGGCCATCGCCTCGGGAGCATCAGTATAGATGTATGTATATGCATCGTGCTAATTTCTAAATTCCGCGAACAGGGATTGGGCCTCCGTATTTGCAACGGTACGTTCTTTGCGCGTAAATAGGAACCGAACACTTGCAAGGGTGTCCAGCCAGAACGGACGTAGTAGAAGCGCGGGTAGCGTGTGAATGCGTGGCAGCTCGAATAGGCGTTGTGCTTGTGTTGCGCGGGCGCTGATTGTGAGGTACTCGCTGCGTTGTGAAGTGGGTGCTGTTAGTGATTTGGAAGTGGGCTGGGTGGGTCTGGCAGCTGCCTGCGCGTAAAGTCTGAGAAGTTATTGTTTGCGTCGGTGTATGAGTGGTGGTACATGTACATCCGCCACCAGGCTGAACGCCGGGAAGGTACGAAGGGCGCCAGTGACCACGCGGAGAGCGGCGTTCTGGATCGTTTCCAGGCTGTTAATTTTGCTCGAAGAAATACCATCAAATATAAAGGCATTGAAGTTCAAGATCCGTCGAATCGCGGCGGTATACAGACGGACCAGGGTGCGCCTGTCGGCTCCCCACTCTCGTCCGGCAAGACATTTTAAAGTATGAAGTCGTCGGGTGCAGCTTTGTTTTAGGTCGACAAAATGGGACGAGAAAGTAAGTCGGCGATGCAGGGTGATCCCGAGGTACTCAAATTGGTTGACAAGTGGGATAAGTTGACCATGCTGGTTCAAAGGGGCTCGAGGCGCAACAATTACGTGTTGTCTAGAAAAAATAAGTGCTGCTGATTTTGGCGGTGAAATCTTGATACCCCACCGGTAACGCTATTGGTGGGTGTAATTTAGATCAAGTTGTACAAGTAATTTGATCGAAAGATACTGCGGTGGGTAAAGTTCAGATGTGGCGAAACTTGTTGCAAATCATTAAAAATGTCGTCTGTCATAATTAAAAAGAGCGTTAGCGAGACCACGCTGCCTTGGGGTAGCCCGTGGTCCTGTTTCGCAGGTGCTGACAGCGTGTTTCCACAGCGAACGGCAAAGGTTCGATCTGCTAAGAAATTTTGCAAAATTCGGCGAGTCGGCCACGGGCTCCTATCCTGTGCAGCTTAATCAGAAGGACAGTTTTATTTGCTTTATATTTGCTTTATCGAATGATGCTTTGAGATCCAAAAAAGTGTACCTGTAACCATTTTTTGTTGAAAGCCACGTTGGATTGAATCAACAAGTTGGACTAGGCTGTCCGCCGTGGAGCGGCCAGGGCGGAAGCCGTTTTAGTAAGGGCAGATATGATTGTGGGGCTCTAAGTAGGCCCTGATTCGAGCGGTGACCACTCTTTCAAATAATTTCGAGGCACAGCTTGACGGAGAGATAGGGCGATGGCTCGAAGGGTCCGACAGAGGCTTCTGAGGTTTCAGTATCGGGATAAGAGTACTAGGGCGCCAAGCATTTAGGAACGTTTCATTAATCCAAATATCGTTAAAGGCAGACGGAAGACTTAACAGTCCAGGCTCAGATAGATTTCTGAAAAAAAATGCAAGCGGTCTGGTCTGGACCGACCGAGGTGTTGCTACACTTGCTGAGGGCCAGCCTCAGTTCATACGGCGTGAAGTGTGTTATAGTGTTCGGTGTTGTCAGTAGTAAAGTCGAGCGCTTGGAGTGTGATGTTGAGCGAATTCGTGAGCTGTAGGGAGCATTGATCGGACGATGAAACGTGGGCGTAGTGTAGTGGAAATTGCGTGGCGACCTCAAATGACACGTCATAGTGCTGGTTGTTAACAATGAGGTGTGGGATTTTGTATTGGGATGTGCGTTTATTAGTGAAGCTCCGCATTAGTGACCATATTTTTGACAGGGGCGAATCGGTTAGACGTGGTAGCGAACTTTCCCCAGATTTCCCTTTTTACTTGTTTTATCATTACGTCAGCTTGATGTTGAGCCCTGCGAGCTTCCTCCTCGTGGGCTGTGCAAATATAGTGCGAAAAACACGCATGGCCCAGCGTCGCAGGGCCACTGCGCGCTGACACTCATCGTTCCACCGGGTGCGTGTTTGTCCCGGGTCGACGATGAGTGCGTGGAACGGACTGGTGTGCTGAGGCCAAAATACCTTTTAAAAAATCTATAAGCTTTGTAGTCTTTTCAGGGAGGGGAGAGGGGTGAGCCTTGTCTAGATATTTTTGAAATGTGGCGCAGTCCGTTTTGAAGGTTCCATCGGGAAAGGAATGGAAATCCACGTCCTGAGGGGACTTATAATTCAAGGTGAATTAGATAATGGTCGCGAGCAGCGGATCGTTTGTACGTTGTGTGTGAAGTGTGGCGCGATGCGTGGTGTTGAGAGAGCCAGGTCATCACAGAGTATCTGACGGCTGCTCCTCGGCGCTGTGTGTAGTTTGATAGTTGAGGTACACGAGTCATGAGTATGCAGTAGTGTGTGGAGCATAATGCGGCGCGGTTGTGTTGATTGGCACGGTGCGCGGTGGTGGGCGTTAAAATCACCCAAGATTGGGCAAGCGGAGGGGATTTGAGAGAAGGGGTCGGAGAGCTGGGCGGAAGTGAGGGGGTTAGTTGGGGAGAGATAAAGAGAGACGAGAGTGGGTCAAGTTTGCGATTTTTTACGTCAACTGTTGTAAGATTAAGATAAGTTTTAAAGTGCACTCGATGGTGTAGTAAATGATTGGACACATACAGCGACGTACCGCCACGACGAGGTGCATCACTTACGTTATCAGTATAGAGGCAATAGTTTCTCATATTGAAGTTAAAGTTCGTGGAACCAGAGTCATTAAAAAGGGTCTCTTGAAAGCGGAAATCTATGGTTTATATTTGAGGATATATTCTTTGAATTCGCTCCAATTGGATACTAGGGGTCTGGAATTCCATTTGAGTACGAATTCATCAAATGGGAGAAGGCCATTTAAAGGGAGGAGAGCGAGGCCGTTTTGCTGCCCGTGCAGTGGGCCGGGGGGGGGGGGGGGGGGCGTTTTAACAGTCCCGGTTCCGTCTCGTCTGGAGGGAGTGGGGGAGAGGGAGGGCTGCATTCATGATCGGTGGGGTGGTGCTCCTCTCTCATGGGACGGGGAGGTCGTCCGGCTAGACCCTGAGGGGTCTGCTGCTAGGGTGGTTCGGGGAAGCCAGATGTGGACGACCCCGGCTCCGACGCGGCCCTGGTCGCGCAAGGCGAGAGCCGCTGATCGGCCATGAGCCCTGCGAGGGCGTCAGGGGGGCCCGAAGGCCGACGGGCCTGGGCTGAGGGCCCGGGAATCTAGCCTCAGGGGCCGGGGACCGGACCTGACGGACCGGGGACCGGATCTGGGGGCCGCGGACCGGACCTCAGGGACCGGGAACCAGGCCTGGCGGGTCGGGGTCGGGCCATGGGGTCCTGGGCCGCACGGGGCGCCCTTCGATGGGCAACCATTGGCCGGGACAGGACACCCCCGCTCTCCACGCCAACCCGAAAGGAGGCGGGGTGGGCGCACACTTCCGCCGGCGTGGGCCAGGCCCCAGTCTCGACGGGAGGGGAAGCGCTCCTTCCTTGTTTCTCCCTAAGTTGGACCCGGAGAGTTCTAGCCATTGCCGGGCACGCGCGTCGGTCCCACGCCGGGGGGGACCGTTGCACGTGGCTCAGTGCGGCCCTGGACCTCGCATTGTCGCGGCAAGTGGCGACCTGCACATTCCTCGCGCTTGGGGTGGCAGGCGCGGCAGGTGCGCGCGCTGTGGCTGAAGGCCTGATGGTGCGCGCAATGCGCGGGGCGGGAACCCAGGGCGCAGGGCACCCCGCATGTACCCGCAGAGCAGGCAGGGCGGAAGGGCCGTGCCCCGAAGAACATTCGGAGCACTGGGTTTGGCCCGAGCTCCGGAGGCGCGCCACCTCCATTACGCCCGGGCTGCTAAACACTCGCCGAGAATGTCCTCCTCGGACATCTCAGTGCACGACCGGCTGAACGGTGTTCATGTTGTCAGCCAACAAGACTTCAACTTCCCTGACAAGGAAGCGGTTAAGCTTCAGGAGAACAGATGCCTTATGGGTGCCGAAATCTTCACCAGCAGTGCCCCAGAGCGAAGGGGTTTGCCCTCCTCCACCTCACCGACGTAATTTTTCACCTGCGGCGAATAGCGATCGGGTTTAGGGCGCCATAATTTGTTCCGTCTTATTTTTAATCAGTACGAACGATGGCCCGTCCGGTGGCCCAAACGACGGGGGAGCGCGGGCCCCACGGCAAGAGGTAGGTCCCGGATCGCGTCGCGATGAGATGGGGAGGGAGACAACGGAGGCATGTTCGATGCTTTTTGGTGCTTGCTTGTGTTTATGTTACAAGTGAGTGCCGAAGGCGATCAGGTGCGGCTTAAGGCTGGTAAAGTGTGGGCTTAAGGCCTGGAAGTGTTGCTGAAGGCTGTGTGAGTAGCTTACGAACTTGACGAGACGACACGGCGCGGGAAAAAACAACGGACGATAAAAACCACAGATCAAACTCTCAACCTTTCAGAAGAACGCCCTCCACAAGCAAGCAAACTAAACCGACGTCAAAATGTAGGCGGAAGCTACAGCATAACCCCCGTGTAAGACGCTTGATAGAAGAAGTGCGTGTGGGTGTGGGTGTGGGTAGGTGTGGGTGGGTGGGTGGGTGGGTGGGTGGGGTGTGGGTGTGGGTGTGGGTGGGTGGGTGGGTGGGTGCGTGGGCGTGGGTGTGGGTGTATGCGGGGGGTGAGGGTAGGTGTGGGTGTGGGTGGGTGGGTGGGTGGTGTGGGGGTGGGGTGGGGGGTGCGGGTGTGTGTGGGTGTGTGTGTGTGTGTGTGTGTGTGTGTGTGTGTGTGTGTGTGTGTGTGTGTGTGTGTGTGTGTGTGTGTGTGTGTGTGGGTGTGTGTGTGTGTGTGTGTGTGTGGTGTGTGTGTGTGTGTGTGTTGTGTGGTGTGTGTGTGCGTGTGTGGTGTGTGTGTGTGTGTTGGTGTGTGTGGTGTGTGTGTGTGTGTGTGTGTGTGTGTGTGTGTGTGTGTGTGTGTGTGTGTGTGTGTGTGTGGTGTGTGTGTGGTGTGTGTGTGTGTGTGTGTGGTGTGTGTGTGTGTGTGTGTGGTGTGTGTGTGTGTGTGTGTGTGGTGTGTGTGTGTGTTGTGTGTGTGTGTGTGTGTGTGTGTGTGTGTGCGCGCGTGTGTGTGTGTGTGGGTGTGGGGTGTGTGTATGTGTGTGTGTATGTGTGGGTGTGGGTGTGGGTGTGTGTGGGTGTGGGTGTGGGTGGGTGTGAGCGGTGGGTGGGTGGGGTGGGTGTGTGTGGGGGTGGGGGTGTGGGTGGTGGGTGTA
>NW_023596560.1:0-27626 GCF_011947565.3 Pollicipes pollicipes | reverse complement strand
GCATTCTCGCTGCGCGGCCTGCCCCACCCTCTGAATAAAGTATGATTGTGACCCTGCTGTTGGTACGAAACTTTGGCAAGTACGCGCGGAGGCTAGGTAAGCGCAGATGAAAAGAGACACCTGTGTTTTGTCATGGGGCCACAGTGCCTGACGAGGGATCCTGTGTCAGCAAGGGGATCCAAGTCGGCAGCGGGCCCGTTTGCTAGAAAGGGACAATGACGGAACCTAGCATGTCAGCGAGCCTCTTGCATTTTTGGTCCCCCGACAATAAAGGGAGATAGGAAAAGGGTAATAACAGGGCCGCACTGATTTGACGCAATGGAATGGGTATGTGTCGGACAGTGGGCCCAATAATCAACAACGACCTGCTCCGTTTTTTTCCAGGGGCCTGATTTTATCAAAAGTGATCCCTGTGTCATTTAGTAGATCCCCTGTACCCGCAAGAACTTATGTGCGTCACTGAAGTCCTCTACTCTGAGTCGCACTAACTGCTCCCATCAGAGGACGGCCGGCGCATAAGGGGACCAGTGTTTCCTTAGAGGGCCTCTGAATCGATCATGAGGCCTGGCGCCCGTGCGACCAGAATGTCGCACCATAAGTATTCTGTGGCCCCAGTTTTCACTGAACGACGACGCCGCTAAACGAAACAAGTATGTGGTGTCAGTGCCTATTCCATGGCCCCTTCATGAACACGCCCGTCGGAATAAGTGGATAAAAACAGAAACGAAAGAAAAGGAAACTTTAAGGTCCGCTCAAAACTTAGGAACTTTCACCAGGAGTTTTCCATAAAGCCCTGTGTCACTCGTGCTCCACCAGGATTCTGAGTGCGACCCTGGGCGCGTCACATGGGTGACACAGAAACCGGCACGGGAAGGAGCGGGACAGCGAGAAACGGCGAGCCCGACTGCGTGAGCCTGACTGCATGCACTGACGCCAACGTCCCGTTCAGTGTGGGCGATGTAATTTAAGTTAGGTTACCGAATTCACACCGAACTAATCGTTTGATAACGCAACCTATTTTTAGGGACGGAAGGAAGAAAGGGTGGCTTTTCCCAGCAAATTGGCATGCAATGCAGCTGCAACCAACGGAAACGCAAATATCCAGATCGTAATATGCATCGTGCGGGGTTGCGCGCGCTCTCGCGGTTGTCAAGACTCCAGTGACGTCACGTCAGCGTGGGCGTATGGGGTGCTAAAAAGCGGTCAGGCGTACTTTTTTTACGTCCTTGGCAAGGTCGGTGATTGGCAGCGAGAAATTACACACGGCGCAGAGTTTTACAACTACAATTCTACAGCCTTCGCTAGTTCTATGAAACAGTCGTAATTTGTAGTTTGTGCATTCTAAATTACAACGTACAAACACAAACTAATTGTAACAACTCTTTGTGAGAAAGGCTACTGGTCTTAATGCACGCTGGTTATCTCACTGCGACAGCCCCTTCCCAACTTCTCCCCCCCCCCCCCCCTTCCCCACCCTACTCTCCTACCCTCCCTTCTCTCACGACGGTCAGTTACTCTGCCTCCCCAAGAGCCGAGAAGGGGAGGATAATTACATCACCAGTGTGTCCAGGTGCAATTGACGGCGAAAACGAGTGAAATTGCGTCAGCTGGTCCGTTACCATGCCGTGCGCCTCGTGAGACACTAGACAGTTTAAGGCGGCTTCTCACTTTTCTTTAACAGTTCGGTGAAGCGGGTCCACTTATCGCAAAATATGTTCATTTGTTTGTGACGGTAGCTATATATTTTAAACTCTGATTTATTGTAGTGCGGATTTAACAAAGCCCTGCTGCTCTGGACGAGAACCAGGGATCCTACAAAGCCATATGCATGATTTGCCTAAAATAATGTTCATGAACACTGCTCCGAGTGCAGAGAGTGATTGCCCTCGTGCTGACCCAAGACCACGGACGGCATGGCAAGTTGGATCCGCAAGGCGCGCCGTAGGTCGACCCAAAACCTTCCAACCTCAGAACAGTGCCAAAATATATGCGAAATGGTCTCGCGCCGTTTTGGACATTTGTTACATGTGTCTGAATCGCGTATCCTGCACAAAGCAAGGCGGCTGTTCGTTGGCAGTACGCGGTGCAAAATGCGACACTGAAGCCACCTCAGCTTGAAATATTTTGTGTTTTTGTATACAGATGAGAACTTTTGGGCCCAGTTAAGCGACTCTGGGAGATTTAGCTCACCTCCCCCATTTTCTTTGCGCCTTTTCAGGATAAGTCAGCTTAGTTTGTTTTAGCAAGGTACCGTAAAACAACTTTGCGCCTTTGGGTGTCTTCATAATCTGCTCAGAGCAAACCGACAGCCGTCATGTTTGCGGTCAGTGTCGTAGGAGCCTCCGGGCAGCTTTCATAATAGTGTATACCATGGAAGAAACCGCCTTGAGCTATATTGGCGTTGTAGCTCGATTCCCACTTGAAGCGTTTGTCTCTTCAGGGCCGCACAATGTGTGTAGCTGGAATATTACAAAAAAAACGTGGGTAAAAGATTATCGTAACACAAAGACTACCTTCTTTGATTCTTCTGCATAGTGGCGTCTCGTACTACTCTCATAACAAAAAGTCATGGCTGCTCTTACCGCAAGATAAAAATCGTAACAGCTTAGCGGATGAATGATGCAATAAGCTTCACATAACTAGCGCCGTAATACACACAATGGTTTGTGAGGTTAAAGTGAAAAGCTCTGGAATATGGGATGACCAAAGTCCTTCATGTCTAACTCGTCCCCGTCCCTCACAACCCAAATGCGTGCCGCCTCCCATGACTGTCATAGAAGAGCGCCATCGGCCCTAAGGTGGCCTTTGAAGGGAAGCCTTCACGTGCCGATCAGACGCGACGCATGCGTCTTGTGCCTGCACCCTGGATCCAACCCTACATGACTTCTATACTGCTTAAATTAAAGTCTTGATAAATCATACAAAGATTAAAACATATATTGCGTTTAATCAAAATTAGGTGGGCTAAATCTGGGCGAAAATAGAGGAGGGTAGGGTTGTCGGGGCCTTTCAGTTCTCCCCACTTCCCAACTACTTTACAAAAATTGACGCCCCTGGCTCTCAGAGACAGCCAGATGTCAATTTATTTCGCTGAATCGTATAACAAGAGAACCAAAATCCTCAAAACTACCGTTGTATTTGGAAGTAAACTCTGAGTGAATTGGCAGATGACGAGCGAAACCTTAACCCCCCCCCCCCCCCCCCTCCCTCCTCATTGTCTACATTTTCTGCACCTCCTCACTTTTTAACCTCTCATTGCCTCCTCACTGCCTGCATCATTGGCTGCCATACCAGCTTCCAGCAGGCAAGATTAATATTGGATAAAGGTTGAACTGGGAAGCTTAGTCATTCAATGCTAACAAAACATTAATAAAATGATTGCATTTCAAGCAGAGGCTTAGCTTCAAGGTAGGTGAAAGGGCTGAGCAGGAAAGGCTAGCAATCTTCCCCAAGATATGCCTGTCTTCCCACATTTGAGCAACTTCTTTGACAAACTGAAGGGGTGGGGCCTGGAGGCCTGAATTGGATGGTAGCTAGATACAAATCCTGATCTGAAAATCTATTTGACTGGTGACCATCCTCAATCAGGGACAAAGTAACAATATCATAAGCTGGCACTTCAGAACCATTGTCACCGTCCCGTTATTCCCTTCTCTGAGGAGTGTCACCAGCCCTCGGCGCCGATCCCATTGTTCTCTTCATAGGGAGGAGGGTCCAGTGTTGAGACTGCTACGGTGAGCCAGCAGCCTGATTTCTGTGTCCCGAAAAGTTAGTTTGAATGTAATCACAGGTCAATTTGTGCCTTGCTTGGATCATCTCGACCACTGTTCCCTGAACTGTCAATCAATGAAGTCAATAATGCCCAAAAGTGAACACTGGATAAATAGTCATGAAACTGCAATGCGAATGCGGCTTACAAAGCCCCAGTGTATTGAAAGTCACCGCCAACCTTGCATATCTCAGTGGCATCGCAACGACTGAAACATACTCTTGCCGTCAAACGAATCGCCTATCCAGATACGCTTTTGAGTAGTTCTTACTGTCTAGTTTGAGGCACTGGGGAGTCGGCGGTTAAAAACAGCGAATGGGTTCGACTGGCCGGGCCATGGGAAACACACTGATTTGTCGCCGACATGTCAACCGAAGGCGGCGGCCAACTGAAAAACCAAAGGGTATTTTTGTCGCCGGCTTGGAATGGAGCCTGAGTAAGATGCCATGGGGCCGTGATGGCAGGGTAATGGGTATTTAACCAAAAGGCTTGTTTGGTGACGTGGGGTGAAATATGTTACCATTGAAACCCATGCAATGTTTTGGGATGTGCGCAGTAATGTTTCGTCGTGGTCTTCACCAAAACTGTCGGTCAAAAGCATTTTTGGCACCAAACGTCGCGTGAAAATAGACCTTTTTGTCTCCGACCTTATCCACCAAGTCGGCGAGTTTTACCACCCCCCCTGGATAAGCAGGTCAATGAATCATGGGCGGCCTGAATTTTACACCCACGCGAGTGGACGCGTCGTGGTCAGGCCTGCGTTTATACGTCAGTTCAACTATCTTGCATAGCTCATATACTGCGCACAGCTTGGGGCGACTTTGGATTTTCCACGAGCTTAACGAAGGGATTTTTATCACCACGGGCTAAATGCGTCACGGATGCTCTGCGTTATGACTCCTCAGAGCCTATGAGGGATTTTGGCGTGCCGAAGTGTGATTTCGGCGGATTGGGGATTCCGGCGTGCCGATGAGGAACTTCGGAATTATGCTATAACGAGAGAAGGTGGGGGCTGCGTGGTGATACCACGGTGAGCCTTGCACCAGGTAGCTGCTATTTACTGGGGATAAATTACGAAATATAAGTGGTGTATGGCTGTGAGGCTCCGCTCATAACTGGGGGATCTGATCGTTGCACATAACCTGCGCAGTCTTTGTATAGCGACCACTCTATGGAACTCCCTTTATTATGGCCGGTGACAAGCATGCATGAGTTGGTGTGAATGTATGAATGCTAGTTGCTGAATGCCAGTAAAGCGACGTCTGCTGTCTATGTTAGGACGAAAGCATCTGTTTTGTAAAAGCCCATGTAATGTCGGCGCGCCAGTGTTTTGCCACCATTTGCAGTCGTCCCAGTCAGTTGGTTTATTACAGGGAATTGCCTCAATAGTAATTACTTGTAGATCAATACAGGGGGCCATGTAGCCAACAGCCGCCAATAACAATGGCGTGCGTATTTAATCTGAGGAAATACGACTAGTGCCGGTAGATGTGTTGTTCCCAACAAGCTTTTTTCTCCTTCGTGAGGTTGGTGATTCGTAAGTTCAGCCACTATTCTTAGAGTGGTATTCATAACATTATGCATTACACAACGTTATGTGCGAGCACATAACTTCACAAAACATACAGGAACTTCATCTAAACTATTGAATCAGTCACGGCGCTTGTTGCTTGCATGCAAGTTGGGCTTCGGGAATCACGCGACTGCCGTATGGTGGTGGTGAAATATCTGTCGGGTGAGCATGACAATATTGCCTAGAAAAAAATGAGGGGGCAGTGCTTCTAGTCACGCGGACGAAAAAAACAAGTCGAAGAAAACAATCGATGATATAGTAGTGAAAAACTGCGCGCAACAAACGGTGTCATTTTTGTTTGCCCGGTGACCTCCGCCTTGCGTTAGCCATGGCACCGACTCCGCGCAGCCTACGGAGACTGCAACGCCAGGCGTCAGGGATTTTGTTCTAAGGCTTGCGAGCGCACATGGTCAAAAGTATGTGATGTACTTCTTTCACAAACGAATTCTGGCAAAAGGTTGTAAATTCCCAGACACATAGGGGTCGGGCATGCCGAAGCAAACCCACAACCCCATTTCGATATACAATCGACGTTAACCATCAACATTTACAACATCCCTGTACAACACAGCAAAAATTCTGGGAAATCCCCTGAGCGTTACCATTGAAAACAGTGTACTGAGCAATTACGAAATGAAAGCCGCTGTGTTTTTATGTTGTCATTTAAGGCCTGGTTTCTTCGGGCTACTGACTTCAAAATACTAACAAAATGACATGTATCGGTGCCTTTTAGCTTGTGTTGGTATAAAAAGGTACATATTGGAATAAAACGGAGGAAGTTGCGCCCATTGAAATCAAGTGAGCTATATCCGATAATGTTTTGGGAGCAGGCCTTTCGCCAAGAGGGGGCCATTTGTAAACCCTATGTCTCTCCCCTTACCAGGATTATGGCTGCGTATTTGCGTGGTTGAGCTCATTATGCATCGAATATGGGTACATCAGTATAATGGCATGTGGCCACTGAAGACCCAGCTCAACCAGCAATGTTTTTATACCCAACCTGCATTGCGCGTCATACTGGCACTGCGGGGCTTGATTTGCCACGCATTCGAAGTTAGGTGGGTTCGGGTCGCTTACCGTTCTGAGACGCAAAGGTTTGGAGCAGTGTCCCCTAAACACCGCGGGCTTGAGGGGCAGGTGAAAGGAAATGAATAAGGAAAGACATTCTCGACAGTAGGGCATCTACTTCAGCTATTTAGGGAAAGGTTGAGGACCCTTTTCATTACTGGTGAATGGAGGAGTGCCTGTACCTGTTTTACGTTAAATGAAGCGCATATATTTTATCGATGAAACTTCGGTTTGGTGGAGAGCCTACGTGTAAACGAGTGGTGACATCCACATCTGTTTGAATACTTAATTCTTGCAAATGTGTAGGCAAATACGTCAGAAATCACTAAGCAAATAATGGTCCAGTACGCACGGATTTCACTTGATCATTAAGACTGCATTGAACATTGATGCTGACTTTCGTAGACGTTAGTGATGGAAGCCAACTGATCTAACTAAAAAGTGCAATGGAACAAGCTTCAGTTCTCCGATTCATCTACGACCTGGGCGTCAATAACCGTATTGCATTTCTAGATAGAAACATCACTGCTGACCGACAATTCGTGACGACAGTTTTCAAAAAGCTACCAGATGCTGGACGATGCCTCAGTGTCACAAGCGAATACCCCGACCGGTACAGGATCAGTGTAGTGCGCTCCTACCTCCGAAGAGCCTTCAAACTCTGTTACGATTGGTGGCAACTACACACTGAACTGCGGCGCATCAAGCAAGTTCTAGTAAAGGTTGGCTTCTCCAGCAGCGCCATCGACCGTGAGACCAGCAGCTTTGTGTCACAATATCAGAAAAAGTTGACGCCGTCAAACATCAACCAAACCCAATCAAGCCCTTCCATTATAATCGAATGTCTGATAGTTATGAGACAGACGAGCGTATTCTCAAGAAAGTGATATCTGAAAACGTCAAGTTAGTCAGCCAGGACGGCAAGATAACGCTCACCATCTACTACAAAAAGAGAGTGGTCACCCAACCCATCATAAAAATAACCTCACAGCCAACTTTAACTCCTTGAAACGAACCAACGTCGTTTGCCAATTTCGTTGTGACACAGGAGATTGGAGACTCCTAAAGCAATGAAACTACGTTGGTGTCACTACCACCACACTCTCAAGGCGGTTGACGACGCACTTGGCTGATGGTGATCCAAAAGAGCACGTGCAAAAAGAACACGACGGGAACATCAACCGACTTCACCAGAAACACTAACATCTTAACATTATCATCAAACTGGAGGAAGCTTTGTGTCCTGAAGGCTCTCACGATCAAAGCATTGTCACCGGAACTAAGCAAGCAAGCGACCCCCTTCATCACCCTTCACCTCATCTCATTTAGGAACGATCGCTATCATCCGTAGGTGGTATATCTTACCACTCAGTCCGTGTTTTGCCGCTTGAATTCTTATACTCCCCAAAAAATGTCAACCACATTATCTAGACTATAAAGTTTGGGGATCGAACTGAGCTTGATGATGCCTAGCGGTTTTACCTTACTGTTTACACCAACCGTAATATGTAATTAAATATTCGTCACTTGTATGATGTATGTGAGTAACTTTGAAAATGCAAGATGTAATTTCGAAACGTTAGTACAATTAATGGATATCAAACATCAGCCAGCCACTTTTCAGTCTCAATGATGGGCAGAGGGGGATAATCAGAAAACTCGAGGAAGAACAGATAAAGCTGATAAAATGTGTCTATTCCAAGGTCTTTGGCAACTCTTGCATAGAACATACATTGCTGCCTACATGTACTAATGCATATATATATATATATATATATATATATATATATATATATATCATATACACATGGTATGTTGAAAGGCCAGATCGTAAGTGGAAAAATCCAAGGAATTTTTCACACCTGTCCCTTATAGCGACTTTCAAGACTTTGGCCTCTCCTATCATTTTGAGAAATCAACACCCATGCTTCGGGCTGAGAATTGTTACACTCTTCTGCAGTTCTGGTGGGATGTGAGCATACTCGTGTGTTTCTCTAACAGCGCCACAGACTATGGTGCCCAGTTCCTGCCGAAAAGCTTGCAAAAAGGTACCGTGTAGCCGTCCTGACCAGGGCTAGTCGAGCTCGCCACGGACGCCGGATTTGCAGAGTTCTTGTCTTCTAAGAGATATCATAGCTAGATAAGAGATATCCAGCTCTTTTGCTTCCGAGTTTGTCATGCCATGGATGCATGAAATTAATTCGCTCCAAACGTCACATGCTGATCGCTTGTATAGTGTTTCAAAATAGATTTACATGTTTTGACACCTCCCATGTGGATTCTGTGGTATGCCCGGCTTTAGTATAGCTTAATATCATTGGCCTAAACACCATCTGTCCAGGCCTGTGGAGGCGTTTGTTCAACCCGTAAAAGTAAGCGGTACTTCGCTCCGGAAGGTGTCGCCACCGTGCCTGACAACTGTACATGCCCGAAGTTACGTCTCGCAGAATGTTGCCTCTTTCCTTTTTAGGACTGGCAAGCCGTGGAACTGCGTCAGAATTGACTGGTACGCATAAGTTAGACCTTTGGATCGTATTTATGGCATTCTCTTACCCATTTAATCTCTTTTCCCCCTCCTTCTTTTTGCGAGATGAATACTGTATTGTATACCACCGTAACACGCACGACACTGTGTGCAGGAGCAAACATGCTGATACTCCTGTCGAATTTTCTCAGATAATTTCAGCCATTTTCAGTCTTGCCGACTGCAGGTAAACATCGTCGAGCAACAACGAATTATTAAACTTTCCATATGATTTGCCCCGTTTGATTTTGTGAATGCTCAGCTCAACAACGACTATCCTACGATCGGACATAATTCTGTCCGCAAGTTGGGCTTTGGGTGCTTCAGCCTGGGAAAGAAACGAGTCAATAATTATAGAAGATCGATCCTAGATTTACTTTGTGGATCTCTACGTCCATGGGTATGCATGCGAACTTCAGGGTTCGATGACCTCCAAATGTCTATTAGCAAGTCTGCTCGCATAAATTCTTGAACTGCCCGTTTTGATTCGTCGGTGTTGTAACACCTGGTTGCAGCAGTAAACCTATCGATCTCCACGTCTAAGTTGAAATCCCCGTCCCATATGATGTCACC
The DNA here is from genome assembly GCF_011947565.3 of Pollicipes pollicipes. NCBI lineage: Eukaryota > Metazoa > Arthropoda > Thecostraca > Pollicipedomorpha > Pollicipedidae > Pollicipes > Pollicipes pollicipes. The sequence continues at coordinate 18,119 of NW_023596560.1, read as the reverse complement.
AGTTCGTATGTCTTCGTATTTGTCAAGTAAGGTGCGAAAGTGGCTCGGGCTGTCTGTGTTCGGACCGTATGTGTCTACTAACGTGAATGTGTTCCCGTTGATGTCGCAACGAGAATGACAAAACCACCTGATGGACACTAAACGATTGTTTGGATGGACATTTTCATATCTGGATTGATAAGGATGGCTTTCCCTCTGCTCCTGTTTCCGCCGTGAGCGAAAACACCCCGTGCTCCCCATTCGTTCAGCCATATGTTCTCAGCTGTTATGCCTGAATGTGTCTCCTGCATGGAAACTTTATCTAATCTCCGTTTCTTGAACCAGCAAAAACAATTGTCTTTGCTTGCTCGATTTCCCAATGAATCGGAGTCCATCGACATTTATTGATGCGATCTTAAAATGTATCATGGCTCAAGAAGAGGGCTGCCATTGAATGGACAAGAGACACCCCAAACAGCCAGGTCTCTGCGCAGGGTGCGGGCGAGCCAGAGGCCTAAATGATTTCACTCTCCTTTCTTTTTCGGCCCCTTCCCTGTTGACCACCTGGGTCCGTCGCTTTCCTACTCAGTCTCCCCTCCACCACCTCCCACACACTGCTACGCTCGAGCCGGCCCTGATCGCGACGCGATTCGAGCGACCAGGAGCGCGCGTCAGGAGACCAGGCTGAACGACGGCCAGCTCCCTCTAAATTGGGAGCCCAAGGGTCAAACGAGTCTCCACTGAAGCACATGCGCGCCACCTGAGACCGGCACCACCACTAGATCCTTCCGTAACGTGCTCCGACCGACTGGTCAACAGGAAACACTACGCCACTTACGATAAACCGCACACGCGCTCAGCGCTATAACCTTCGTGTCAAACGGTGGCACGGCGACGGCATATAATCCGGCATGCTACGACGCCCTACAAAACAGCCCGCGCCAAACACTGCTAACTGCACGGCAAACTTACGCCACAAAATTATCAACTTGACCCGAAATTTCATGATGGTGTGGTGGGGTCTGGCCTCACACGCAACGAGCACTGCCGAGCCGTGGGCTCTGATGTCAAATATCGATCCAATCAAAAGATTTTAGACTAAATGTTTAAAACATGGCCTCTGAATTTCAGGCGAACAAACGGCAGTTGTGAGGCACTATATAAGGCAAAGGGCTGATCTTAAACCATAAGAGAAATTATGCACACATGTGGTCCAAGTATGTGCCCAAGCAAAAAAAAAAAGTCGTGATGCTTCACCTGTACACCATGCATGATACATTAGTGGACTTCTGCCTGCCAAAACCATTGGAGATGACCCAACTCATTGAATATTCCATAAAGTTAGCTGATTGAATGCTCCAGCATGAGCTCAACTCATTACTATTCCAATCAGTGATATAAACACGAACTTGTATAAGCTTCTAAACGCGGTAGTTTTCTTTTGAGCATGTTTTTGTATGACCTAAATCACGCTGACCTTTACCTATGTTATTTCATTAGTCGCCCGACGCCGCAAAAGGCATCTGGTTGATGTCATTTCATGGAGGCTGAGTACAGTACATCCTGCGCGAGTGGCACGTGGTGGTGCTAAACATATGAACCAGTTGACCGTTAAGTCCTTGGATCATCACAAACAAACCTCAGTCAAGTTTACGCGGGCTACCTGACAGTGCAGACTTCAGTTCTTCCGACGTTTCGCGACGCGTGCCAAAGAGAGCAGCTCTACCCTCAGTGTCAGCAGGTACACCTGCCAGGCAAACGCTCCTTCGGTACCGAAAGTCGCAGGCCGTACCCTAGTGTGAACAGGGGCTTCGTCGTGTCGCCGTTGCAGATCCCTATTTTCGAGACGCGCAGCGACGGTCGCGACAACTTTCTGGTGGCGCTGCTGCTGGCCGGTCAGTTTACGATTCCCGAGGTCACCGTGTTCTTCAACCACGAGCTGTTCCGCGGCAACCGCACCACCAAGATCAGCACGGGCAAGCTGAGCGCCTTCGGCTCACCCAACCTGTCGCCGCTCGTGTCGGTCGGCATCGATATCGAAGGTGACTCACCGCCAGACCAAGTGGAAGCTGGTGCTGGCTCCTGCTCGCGGCCGAGGGCTCTGGAGATGGTAGTTAGAACCTCTTTCCTTGTGGCATATGCCTCGACAATGGCTCTGGCATCTCGTTCGCTGTTACTGTTTTTGCCTTCCGCAAGAACCCTCGTTCAGCAACCGCCTAAAACTGTGTCTTTTCTCATGACTATGAATGCATATATTGATTTATCAAAGCAAAGATCTATCTAAGCTCTGTTCTCAGAAGGCGATACGCGTTTATCCCCCCCCCCCCCCCCCCTTCTCCCCACCCACCAAAAAGCATATCATCAGACTCTGCTGTCATGTCATCTGCACTGTTTTCGCAGTTGACTACCGAACGATATTCCGTCCTACGACGATCGCCCGGTTTGAGGTCCACAGCCGCCTCTGCCGACACGTCGGGCTGCTCCGCCTGTTTCCCTCCATCACGACGGAGACGGTCAGTGACGCGCTCTGCGTCGCCCGTGCAGTAGTCCTGACCAGGTGAACTGCCCTGCAAACGACCAGGCCTCCGGTGTGGGCAAAGTGAATGTTGACCACGTAGGAGGAGAAATGTTAGTGTGTGTGTAGAAAAACCCTGTTAGAAATGACGCCGATGGTAGAGCACATGCTACGAAACTGGTGTAAGTGCTCAGCTGGGGATAATTTGGAAGTTGAACGATATACCCGCTGATATTACACGGCTAGCCAAGCACCTGGGCTGGCCAGCCTGAGTCGCGCACAGCATGTGCATTTAACGTCACGGTTCTCAATCCAGGAGAAACCAACGGACTTTTCGTTTGCCGATCGATTCCAAGATTGGCAAGCTGCATTATCTCCACCAACGGCACGGCGCGGTTTGCGCAGGTGAAAGCGTTTCTCCAAGAACCGATCCAGGGGGTAGTGCTGCAGTCGTACGGGGCCGGCAATGTACCCTCCAACCGCAAGGACCTGCTAGACGCCTTCTACCAGGCCAGACAGCGAGGTGTCATCGTCGTCAACTGCACCCAGTGCAGTCAGGTGTGGATACGCAGCGAAGAAGCTGATAGGACTGCTCATCACATGCAGCTGGTGTACAGGCTGTGGTTTGTCTGACACGGTTAAGCTGGCGCCGGTTGGGCATGACAAAACATAAAATAGGCCGGCCGCCCTTTGCTGAGGAGTGTCTATCTGTTTATCTATGTGGGTACCCAACGCAATGTGCGTGTTGGCGGCCATGACAAACACGTGGACACTAGCAACTAGAACGTGGACGTAAGTCACTAGCACGTGGACACTAGTCACTAGTTCGTGGACCCCAGCCACTGGCATGTTTATTCTAGCCACTGGCTCGTGGACAGTTCTCAACAACCCGGCCTCAACTGGTTAGCATAATGCGTCTCATAGGGTCCTTATGTCGAGATCAGGCTGTGCGACCGCAGACAGCCGTGCTGGACGCTAGCCCGTGCCTGCATCCTCTGAACGGCTAGTTGCGTCCTCCAGGGCGCCGTCAGCGCCACCTACGAGACGGGCAAGTCCCTGCTGGACGCCGGCGTGCTCCCCGGAGCGGACATGACCCCCGAGGCCGCGCTCACCAAGCTCGCCTACGTGCTCACCAAGGACGAGTGGGACCTCGAGACCAAACGACAGGTACGGGCCGACTGACGCGCTCGAGACTTGGTGCGCTTGGAGACTTGGTGGCTACCTGCTCCAGGCATCCGTGTCACTGTGATTCCTGATCTACGCCGATGTGCTGGGTTAAAGTGTGTGCGTTCGCTCCACTGCTGTCCGTATTGCCTACGTAAAAAGGTACTGACGACGCAGAAGGGTTAACTGAATGAGTTTACATCGTTTCCTAAATCTGCCGCTGATGAAGTTCTGGTATATGAGCCACTGACGAAAAATAGCAGTTGCGAACGTGTTGCCGCGTCGGCTCAACGCAAGGACAACGATAAACTGAAGCGCGCCGTGTCTGCCGCCAACAGAAGATAACGCAGAACCTGCGCGGCGAGCTGACCGCGCACGTGGACGTGGAGCTGCACGACCAGGACCTGGTGGAGGCGATCGCGCGCAAGATGCACATGACCTCGAGCGGCGAGGTGGAGCGGCTGCGCGAGACCCTGTACCCGGCCATGCTGTGCTCTGCGGCCGAATGCGGCTCCATCGAGCGCATCGACGCGCTGCGGAACTTCGTGAGTGAGGCTGCTCGGGCTCCAGACCAGGTCATGGGCTACAGACCAGGCCATCGGCTCCGGACCAGGTCATCGGCGCCGGACCAGGTCATCGGCGCCGGACCAGGTCATCGGCTCCGGACCAGGTCATGGGCTCTGGACCAGGTCATGGGCTCCAGACCAGGTCATCGGCGCCGGACCAGGCCATCGGCGCCGGACCAGGTCATCGGCGCCGGACAAGGTCATCGGCGCCGGACCAGGTCATGGGCTCTGGACCAGGTCATGGGCTCCAGACCAGGTCATCGGCGCCGGACCATGCCATCGGCTCCAGACCAGGTCATCGGCGCCGGACCATGTCATCGGCGCCGGACCAGGTTATCGGCTCCGGACCAGGTCATCGGCGCCGGACCAGGTCATCGGCGCCGGACCAGGTTATCGGCTCCGGACCAGGTCATCGGCGCCGGACCAGGTCATCGGCTCCGGACCAGGTCATCGGCGCCGGACCAGGTCATGGGCTGGTGACTGAACGCTGGGGTCGTTTGTCTGGAGGCTGTTTCGTTAAGGTGGGCTTTCGAGGGTTCAGTGCTGCAAAATGGTGGTGAAAGCCACGCTACAGGTTGACGTACAAAATCGTCAGGCTAATGTACGCTTAATGGCAATCCAGTGAGGGTCCTTAAGGAGCATCCGTATTGTCGTGAGCTGCTGCTGCGACCAGCGGCAGCCAGTGTGTTTATGCTGTTCTTGCAGTGCCTTGGTGGCCCTCAGGATATCGGTGCCACGTTGTTGAAAGGACTTATCACTCAGGCGTACCATGCTGGCTGATTGCTCATGTATCTCGTCTTACCCGCATGTTCACCCCTCCCCCTGCCCTACCCCTTTCGCTCAGGGGGCTGACGTGTCCAGCATGGACTACGACCGGCGCACGCCGCTGCACGTGGCTGCGAGCGAGGGCAATACGGCCGTGCTGCGTCACCTGCTGCTGCACGGCGCCAGCGTTCACATCCGCGACCGCAGCGGCGCCACGCCTCTCCACTCGGCCGTGCAGTTCCAGCGGCTCGACTGCATCCGCATATTGGTGGACTGCGGCGCCCATCTTGTCATGGCGCCGGCGCACCTCGGTCAGTGGCGGCAGCCGCAGGCAGGCCACTCGGTGCATGCGGGACAGAGCAATCTCATGTCTCACCATCAGTCTCATACCTGTCAAGCAGCGTGGATGTTTTGAGTCGATGGATAGGAAAAGCGACCAGAAAGTTCAGAATTACCCTCTGCCGACCCCCAATAATTGTGTGGTGCATGGAAACAGCAGCGAAAGTTCAAAATCTCTAGTGGGGCATCCCAGTCATTTTTGGGGAGAGCGACGCCTCAGAGCGGGACCGCGTGACGTGCAGTGCCCGCTACCGATGGAGAGGGCGGCACACTCGTGGGAGAGCGACGCTTCAGAGCGGGATCGCGTGACGTGCAGTGCCCGCTACCGATGGAGAGGGCGACACACTCGTGGGAGAGTGACGCCTCAGAACGGGACCGCGTGACGTGCAATGCCTGCTACCGATGGAGAGGGCGGCACACTCGTGCTTGATCCTGCTTCAATGGAATCGGGCCCGGCTCCGACTTACAGCGCATGGGGCATATTTTGGCTCTGACTTCGTGTAAGGCAGTGCAACATTGGATTGATCTCAATGCCAAATCGAGGAGAAGTGGCTCAACTTTTCGGGATCAGTCCCGGCGGAATCGCTTTCCTTGACAAATGAGGAGGTATTCTGTGATATTAAGGCCTACATAGAACGCCTATTCTAATCTCAAGATATGTCTGCATCGGTGATTTTCATTTGGTCCGCGTATAGGGTGTCATAGCATTAATATGCGTCGTTATTTGCGTCCCTAATGGAGTCTAGTCATCGATGATTATGTCGAGTTAATTCTGGGTTCGAATCACGAGACAAATTAAAAGGCCTCAATTCCATCGTGGCAAAACTCAAATTTCGTTCGTTCCGGAGTCGATTTCAACTGTACACTGGATCAAGCACAAGTTGGGTGAGAGTTGTATGAGCCGCCGTCGCTGAAATGGGCGTATTTGCGCTGGATATGCAATGCAGCGTTTGTTGCGATAAATGACGGTCATCACCTGGGTTTCTCCAAGACAAACATGTGCTTGGGTCATCTTTTATCGCATTGCGTGTAGTTACATTCTGCATGTAGGCACTATGTGGCTGTCAGAGATGATTACCAGATCGCAGAGGTCCATTATCCATGCTTTGCTAAGATTCGATGTGGCTCCATGAGACAGCTGGGAATTTTCCGTTTGATAGCTGTGTCCATCTCACTGATGTCACGCCATGTCTCACATGACTTACCGTCACATCACAATTTACCGACTACGCACCTGTTTCGGCCACGTCACGTCACGTGCCACGTCACGTCACCTGTCGCGCCACGTCACCTGACGCGATGTGACGTGCGCTGTGATGTCAGGCTGTCTGTGCCGCCAGGGATCACATGCTCTAGACATCAGGCACTAGGTGTGGATGTACGGTGTAGTGACGTGACTCTCCAACTGGCCAGCGCTGTGACACGTCGTGATGTGCTGCCCTCTCCCCGCCCGCCGCCAGGGGGTACGCTGTTCCCGGTTGTGACGTACTTCTGCCTCCCCCCCCCCCCGTCACCAGGGAAGCAGATGTTCCCTGCTGTGACGTACCCCAGCCCCCGTCCTCAGGGGGGCAGCTGTTCCCCGCTGTGACGACCCCCCCCCCCCCCTCCGTCGCCAGGCGAGCAGCTGTGTAGCGCCGCCGCTACTGGCCGGGTCACCATGCTGGAGGCATACCGACTGGCCCAGACCGACCTCGGCCAGCCGGACGCCACCGGACGCACCGCCCTGCACGTGGTATGGTGCCAGTGCTGCCTGTGGTGCCGCTCATGTCTGTTTAGTGAAGTATAGCGTAAGCAGCGCGCGGTGTGTATCTTGGACGAAGTTATGATTGCGTCATACCCAACAGGACAATGGCCTTCCGCTAAAGCGAGCAGATGGATGAGCTATAGCACGTGCAGGGCTGGTTACGAGAAGTAGAAAATGTATTTATACGGAACATGCTAATGGCACAAAATTGTTCACCGTGTCTTGCGTTTTTCGCTGCCATTTCAAAAGTATAGGTGCTGCTAGCGGTTTCAAAAAAATAAAATAAACAAAAAGAAATGCAAGTCAGAGATTTACCTTTCCGACAGGTGATAGGAAATAACGGATTCGTTTTTGTTCTGTTGTTCGTATCCAATATAAAAGCACCCTGTGCCCTCCCGGAGGAATACTCTTGGGCAAGCTTGTTCTCGTCTCCAGGTGGAGCTGTACGCGACCTGAGAATCAAACAAATTTTTGTTTATGGAAATGCAATAGATTTCATTGATTTCGTTTGTCATCCTAGTGCTTTTACTGAGAGAAACATTGTAACAATGATATTCAAAGTGTGACAGAGCTTATACGTGGACCATATGGATAGAGTTATAGATGCCATCTTGCTGTCAAAGCGAATGGCCTATGAAGGTTTTAACGAATTCAATAGAACGGCACACCCAACCTATAGAATGCCACCACGGTAATTGGCTGCATTGAAACCGATTCCAGAATTTCACCACCTATCCTTGGGTCAGAATCGAAGTCGAATCGAATTTGCGTCACTCGCACATGGAGTCTGAATCGATTCCATCATTCTTGAAACGAAACCACGCCCGCTCCCACGTCCGGCAGGCAGCGCTGCCGTCTCTTCCTGCTAACTCCTCCCTGATCCGGCAGGCGGCGCTGTCGGGCAATGCCGACATCTGCCGGCTCCTGCTGGCCTACGGCGTGAGCCCGGCGGCCAAGGACATGCTTGGCTTCACGCCGGCCGCGTACGCACGCATGGCCGGCAACCACGACCTGCAGCGAGAGCTGGACCAGAGCGGTGTCTCTCTGCAGGCCAACGGTCGGGACGCCTTGAACGGGACGCCCGGCCTCTCAACGTTCCTCTCAAGTCGCTGTGACGAGGTGCTGTCGCGCGAGGCGGCCGGGTCGATGCGCTTCCTGTCCAGCGCGAGCGAGGCTTCAGGGCCGGGCGCGGCTGTTACGCGACAGCAGCTTCGATGATAACCACTCCGGCTAGCGCCGGCTAGCGCGGCGCTCATCGAGCTGCCGGATCGGCGGCTCGCGTCGGAGCCTTGGCGCTGGGGATGGGCACTTGCGGACGGAATCTGATTAGGAGGGCTGGGCGGAGAATATGTTGAAATATGACGAGGTGCCAGTTAGGCCGAGCCAGGGACGGCCATGAGACTGAGGGTGCTACGGGTGATAGGCCTGGACTGAGACTGGAGCAGTCTACTGGTCTCGGGCCCAGGGCCATGTGATTGAGTATTGCTCAGTAGGCTGGAAACTGAGGGGTAGGTCAGGGCTGTCGGATGGTTCGGCAGAACCTGTGCGCACACATGGGGCGAAAAACCGGGCGCGGTCCCTTTAAAGATTGCTTTCTTGTTTCTCCGAGCTTCTTCTTGCCCCTGCAGTGATGACGCCTACGTGAATGCTGATGCAGTGCTGCAGGGATCCAGGAGCTACACACCTGTGCTGCGATGGAGTGCTGCTAGTTGACGTGGTTCTCCCACTCCAGTCCTGAATGATGTATAACACACACGCGTGTGCGTTGTGCGTAGACCGTGCTCGTCGGCTCCGCCTCGCTTTCGCTATGGTATTGTAACCAAGAAGGAAAGTTGGTTAGCCTTTGAAGCGCGATTCTCGTGTGAGTCTCATGTGATTCCCATGTGAAGTCTGTGATGATGGCAGCGGACCCCGTAGGTTCTGTTATTCGAACCCGAAGGCAATTGGTTGGAGCTTGCTAGCACGTATGGTGCAATTACATTTGGTAGCACTCCTACGTCGTGTGGTTGAATGAAAAGTGTTCGGTGAGAACACGTTGGACTATGATTGCAATGCTGGCATACGATACATCACGATGCGAAACGCCGACTCTTCATTTTCCGTCATGCAGTCCTGTGACTGTCACGCTGCTCCTCCTCTCTTGGCATCCTTTTGTCTCATTGGTGCATTACTGCTTGTGCTCAACGTCGACATCTCACGTCACCTACCCAGTGAAACAAATATAGAACATTGCGGAGTGCGTTGCCACATAGTCGCGCTCATGAAGCTGAGGCTGTTTAACATTTGCTGGACGATAGTGCTACGGTTCTGACAGCCGTCAACAGCCGTCCTCTCCGGGCACATAAGGATTCTTGAAGTCATTTTCAGCCATCTTCGATCGTTGTCCGAGCTCAAAATCGCTTCCAAATACAATTGTTTAGTTGTGTTATATATATATATATATATATATATATATATATATATATATTGTTTCATAGTTCCTGGTGACGACTGGCTTAAAGCGTTTACTCTAGTTCAGAAGTGATTCCTTGACGTTATCCACCGTATCCCTCTCGTCAGCAGCGCGTTGAACGTGATGATGTAGGTTTGAGCGCTGTCGAGTGATATCCGCTTCGGGATATTTATATTACGCTCGAACACCTTGAGCATCAGGTTCTCTTCTCTTAAAACCTGATTGCAGGCAGAGCCGACTTGCTTTCTCTTATTTTCAACATCTACGTGTTCAGGGTCTGCGCAGTTTTCCCTCAATACGCCCTGCACTAGCTTTCCCAAAGCAGCTGGACACAGCTCTACGTAGCTGCAGTTTTGGACCGTGGTTCTTTCGTATCCAAAGCTTTGAATTCTTCTAGATTTCGTCGCGGCAACGCTGGGAGCATCAAAAGAAGCATGTTTGCGATATAGTGGGCATGATGGAGGCATGCATGCTTCTCAGTTCGTGACGAATATAGCATGACATTAGTGACAAGTGTATCCACCTATATGCCCATGAAATTAGTTACTGTGCCCATGTGGCCTATGTGGCCTATCTGCTCGAAGAAGTGGAATACAAAATTTCATTAGCAGATGCTGGTTTAATGACACGATTCTTTTCGTGCCGTGGATATGCCGAAGCACGCGCAGCGCACGTGCGTAATCGTCTCCGCGAAGCGTGAATGAGAGCAGCTTTGCCTTGTAACTCTCAAGAAATGGAAGGGTCAGGGTGTCTGCCCCTCTTACTCTATCTGCCTGGCCGCTGAATGGCAGTCCCATAATTTGCAGCTCACTGTGTTGCCAATATTTTGCCTTCGATCTACCTTCATTTTTTCAGGAGATGCTGGCATAAAGACGTTATCAAGAAAGCATTTGTTATATTCTCGCCTGTCTTTTCGCGCCCAAACCTCGACACTTTGAGGCTGAGCCCATTGTCACGAGTCACCTTTTATTACCTTCAATCTAATTCGGAATGAACATTTTTAGAACTACAGGAAGGAATCGACCTGTGGCACATCACCACATGGTCACTTGTGCAGCTTAGAAAAGAAACGTCAAGCCTCTTCAGTACACAAATGCGTGTCATGATAACTGCCATCCGTGCGAGGAACAACTGCGAAGACGGTTTTGTGTGCGTTGCTTGTAGTTGGTGTGCGACAGCGATTAGCAGAACTTGCACCTATTATCTAGCTCGAGAGCTGCTCAAACGTTCCCACATGTGTTGGAACATGACAACCGTTACCTATGACTTTTGGAACATTTCTGTTACAGAAACGCATGCGTGCACACACACACATATGCATATACAGACATTTATATGCATATATATATATCTTATATATATATATATATATATATATATATATATGGCTTATGGCCCTTATGGCCTTAGAGAGCGAGAGAGAGAGATAGAGATGAGAGAGAGAGAGAGAGAGAGAGAGAGAGAGGAGAGAGAGAGAGAGAGAGAGAGGAGAGAGAGAGAGAGAGAGAGGAGATGTATGTGTATGTGTATGTGTATGGTATTGTGTATGTGTATGTGTATGTGTATGTGTATGTGTATGTGTATGTGTATGTGTATGTGTATGTGTATGTGTATGTGTATGTGTATGTGTATGTGTATGTGTATGTGTATGTGTATGTGTATGTGTATGTGTATGTGTATGTGTATGTGTATGTGTATGTGTATGTGTATGTGTATGTGTATGTGTATGTGTATGTGTATGTGTATGTGTATGTGTATGTGTATGTGTATGTGTGTGTGTGTGTGTGTGTGTGTGTGTGTGTGTGTGTGTGTGTGTGTGTGTGTGTGTGTGTGTGTGTGTGTGTGTGTGTGTGTGTGTGTGTGTGTGTGTGTGTGTGTGTGTGTGTGTGTGTGTGTGTGTGTGTGTGTGTGTGTGTGTGTGTGTGTGTGTGTGTGTGTGTGTGTGTGTGTGTGTGTGTGTGTGTGTGTGTGTGTGTGTGTGTGTGTGTGGTGTGTGTGTGTGTGTGTGTGTGTGTGTGTGTGTGTGTGTGTGTGTGTGTGTGTGTGTGTGTGTGTGTGTGTGTGTGTGTGTGTGCGTGCGCGCGCGTCACGTTTCACGTCAACCGACCCACCTGACGAGAATGTTGGGCCGTGTCTATACGTCTTCTGTTCGGTCGTACACTGATGATGTGCCTCCATTCGCACGGATAGTACCACCGTGTACAAATACTGGGCCGGCTGACGATGATGATAATGATGTATTTAACACACCCTCGGGGGGGGGGGTCAAATTAACACCCTGAGGGTTTTTCCAGAATGGGTTGCGAACGGCGCGGTGTAGTCGCGCCAAATTTTGCATAATGTAGACAACTGAATAGCGGATCGTTTGACATCAAAAATTAGATGTACCTTGTAAGATCGCTGACTTATGGCAGGTCAAAGTCAGGCCATGGTTTTAGGGAAGGCAATTTCCAGGGAATCGTCCAATCTCATACAATAACGGAGTGTTTGACGAAGCCATACATGTCTGAGATGCTTTCTTAGGCACCACAAATATTAAATGAACAAATTACTTTGACCTAAGGTCAGGTTTGAAAGTTAGACTAAGGTGAAAACCAACCTGATCTATTACTCTAGGGCTTGCTGTATGGGATAGGTTGTGGTGTTCATTTCGAACTTATTGACAGCAGGAACCACATTATGCATCTTCCATTGACTTCTTAGAGGTCAGAACAGGTCATTGACCTGAGATGACCCGGGTCGGCATTTTGTTTTAGGAACATACTGCCTAGCGCAATCTTTGTCGTTTATTCAAATGCAAAACTGAGAGCAGTCTTGTACGATTTTGGTCACCATGACGTTCAAAAGGTCAAAAAAGGTCAGTGACCTCAACTGGGCTTGTGACCTTTTGCTGAGAAACAGTTTCCTAGGTTCTGGGGGCACTTTGGAGACCGTCCTCGAATTTGACCTTGTTTGACCTTATTTAAGCCTGAAGGTCATGACCTAAGAAGCCCAAACTTTGACCTAAGTGAGCTAATGTAGAGGTCAAGACACTCTGCAAATTTGGTGTCTTAAGCTTTCTTAGTTCCCGAGATCTCAGGGGGTCAAACTGACCCCAAACCGAGCAAAGGGTATTTAGCCGGGCACCCGGGCGCGTGTTAACATTAGATTCACATCGTGGCTTTTCACTTAGGTACGTCGTGGTATACAAAATATGTCGGGAACACAGAAAAGAGCAATCATGCCACCGGCGGGGTAGCACACGCTCACATAATATATAGAGATGCAGAACATGCAGTGTAAAAGAACATTGTAAAAATCACAAGTCCGAGTTTGGTCGGCAACGCTCACAGTACCTATTACTTGTTTCACGTGGCGTCGAAAAGCCGGCGCTTGAGGGTCGATGCCGGGCATATCGACAACTCCACGCCCCGGTAGCACGGCCGGTGACTCTCCGCTGCCGTGCGGCTTTGCGGCCGGGTCAGGCACGCGGCACGTCTGGTGGCTTGTGCGTGCCTTTGATTCGCACGCTACCCCATCGTGTAATACATGCTGTCAGGCAGCTCAGGCTTGATGCGAGAGAGAAACAGCACGCACAGCTTGGAAGAGTGTGACAGGTATTTGTCTGGCTGTCAGTCACCCAAGTGGTTCCATAGCGTCCGATATGTGGTCGTCTTGTCTTCTGCCTGCCACCACCCGTGCACACAATTTTGTAATCTTCTACACTCGATGCCTCTGAGTATCGCTACAGGAGCCGTATGCAGACATACATATCTGATTAAGGACAACACCGACGCTTGCAGAATGCTCTTTAAGGTCGCATCCGGGATCACATGGCCCGCGTGGCAGCTGAGGTGACGGCCGGTGGTGACTGATATTTCTGACTGATATGGAGCTAGGGACTGTCGCACCACAGAAGATCAGCGCGACTGGCGGCAAATCTCGCAGCGTCGTTGGAGTGTTGATCAATAATATGTGTTTTGTGAGCGTTTAGCTCCGTGTCATTGTGCCAATACCACTGATGAGCTGAGCGCTCGTTCCATCCCGGCGATAAGCTGCTTCATATCGTTCAGTTTCCGCCGACGAAGATGTGTGTGTCATCTGCCAATCGGATGACAATGATGTTATTGGAAACGCAAGGGCTCGAGTTGTTGGCGAACGGCACGAATAAGATGCAACTCAGAGTGCCACCCTAAAAAAAACTCTGAATGGCTTGTGCCTTGGTTTGGACGAAAGGGGATATATTACATGTAGATTGTACCTTCATACAGGGAAATATAAGTGTTAGGCGGCAAAAGAGCTCACTTATGCATACATATACACACAGACGCACGTATATATATATATATATATATATATATATATATATATATATATATATATATATATATATACAATAAAATCATGCGGTGTCTGATAAATCATACATCAAAATCATGCAGTGTCTGATATAAACACTATATTGTATGGTGTATTGATATATACACTATACACAAATCATCACCTTGTCTGTACATCGTGATAAACATTCGGGGGCTGGGGCCCTCACAAAAGAATGTAAACAGACACCCGTGGCGTTTTATGTCACTTTTGAACAAAATATTACCGACATGACTTGGGGAAAAAAATTACAAGTCATGGACCATCAAAGTCAGACGCTTCAAGTTTTCGCGTGCATATATGGATGGAAGATAAGCTATCTCAAGTTCACTACGCTCCGGATCGTTCAGACATTAATCCAGTAAAAAAACATCAGGAAACCGATACCCCGCTATCCAACGTTTTGTCGACGCAGCAAAACATATGACGCATCGCTTCTGCTAAGCTATTATCAAGGAATTGTGAGCACGGCTGCAAGTCGCTTAAACATAATTCCGTCTTGCATGTGTTCGCTTTGCAGTTGGAAGCACGCCTTTGTGGGTGCTGTTTCGGAACCCGCCTCTGTCATTAATGTCATAAATGGTAACGCGACTCAAAGCTACAATAAAGATAACACCCCTACTCCTCGAATTTGACAACCATCTAAACATAAGATCAAAGCAATCATTGAACCATCATCCAAATTATCTCTAGGCTTGAAATTGGGTCCGACACCAATTGCGACGTTTTCCGAATCGTGATGCGCTCAAATTACATGTTTCTCACCCGATCCCGTCCTGTTCCTCGCCACCACCGCCTGGCGTTGTGGCCAGTACATCCGTCGCGCGCGCCGGCCGGGTCACGTGCAGCATGACGCCCTGCCCGCTGTCAGCAGTCGTGGCGCTCAGCTGCGCCGCGCTCGTCATCGGCCGCTTTTCCCGCCAGCCTGGCATCGTGTCGGGCCCCGCCGTCGCTCAGCTGTCGGCGCCCTCTCGCCTGATCTGCGCCGCCTGCTGCCGGTGGCGGCCCGGCTGCGGCGGCTTCAGCTTCGCCAGCGGCCACTGCCAGCTATTCGACGCGCTGTGGTCCGGCGACGGTGCCGGCGCCGCAACCGGCAGGCAGCACGCCGGTCGAGTACGTGAGCGAAGAGCTGACGCCCCTGCCCGGCCGGCTGGCAGCTGTTCGGCGACAGCTGTACCTGCGGTCGTCCACGATGTCGGGTCTTGACTGGGAGGCGAGCCGGGCCGCCTACTGCGCGCGCGGCCCCTGCGCGGACCTGACCACGACCACGGACGTGGCCGAGGCCGCCTGGATACTGCATCACAGCAGCCGGCCACCTTTCGGCGAGTACATTGGCATGCGCACCTGGGACGAGGGCACGTTCATCGATATCGACGGCTCGAAGCCGTCAGCCAAACCCGTGCTAGCCTTCAACGCGGCTACCGGTGTCGGCTCTGCGTCAACGTTCGCAAGGAATTCATCATGGATACGTTCGCGGCACGGCCGTGCACAGACCTGCGCAAAGGCTACATCCGCAAGGTGCCGCGCCGCTGCCAAACGCGGTTGCCCTGCCCGGCTGACTGGCTCGGCCTGGACGCCTTCTGCTACGGCTACTTCTCCACCTGGGCCCACCTGGCACATTGCCGCCCTTCTGTGCCCGGCGCAGCAGCCGGGCGCGCGGCTCGCCTCCTTCCCCTCCGCCGGCACGTGGAACATCCTGAGGGTGGTGATGCCAGTCACCACGAGCACACACGTCGGCTTGCATCGGGCCTCCGACAGCAGCTTCCGCTCGGTGGACGGCACTGCCTGGAACATAACCTGGCTGCCCGATGAGCCCAAGACTGGCGTCGGCTTAGACTGCGTCGCCACCGAGCTGGCCGGGGCCAAGGTCATCCCATGCTCGGCCGCACACAGCTTCATCTGCCGTGTGCCTGTGCGTGGCTGCTAATCGTCCCGGTTCACGTGTGTAGCAACAGAGGGTGGACACGCCTCCCCCACACATACACAAGTTTCACGAAATGGGACTTGTTCCTCCCATCTTTAAAATGCAGATGTTTCACGTTTTCCCATTCCAGATGGCATTGTCAGGCCTGCATGCCCCCCCCCCCCCCGTCCAAGCGTGACTCCTCCAATCCTGGCTTGCGCCCCTATGTCAGAGATGCGGTTTTTACCCACACCCCAGTCAGGGTCGCAGCATTGTGCTCCCCTGCTACCTGTGGCGCAAAGGTGTCCACGGAACTTGCACGGCTTAGGTTGGTGGTGCTGACTTAGGTTCAGGTTGGTGGTGATCGGGACTGTGAACTTGCAAGTCCCTTGCAGCGAAGCACCTCTTAAAGGCACCATTTCACATTTGAATGGGATTTGGAAATGAGATAGACATGTTCATGGACCATCCCCAGCAGTACACATCCATGTGCTTCTCGAGACTTCAGATCCTTTCGTTTCTGAGCTATGTGCAGCACCGTGCAGCCTATGTCGCGCCGTCTACAGAAATATCCCCCCAAGCTTGTATGACACCATAGAAATGTCACGCGAGTATCCCATGTCATCTGCCGTTTCGGGATCATGTTTAAGAACGGCATTACCCACTTCAGCATTCGTATATGAGGCGATGCAGCACCAAGTGTCGAAACCACATAAGGCAACTGGCTGACAGAAAAATTTATCTGCAGATTGCATTTTTTTTTTCTACGCAGTTACCCAAGAAGAGGGTAACCAGGAGTGCCCCTCCCTCAATCCCGCGACGCAGTAAAACCGTACGTTAACACCAGAAAACATAAATCAAGTCGCGGCACTCCCAGCTAGGAAGATGAAACAAACTTAAAAAAAAACAGGCGAGGAGGTGGAGCAGACCCGAGGGAATTGTGTTATGTGAGAGGGAGGGAAAATCATAGATGAAAAGGCTTAAAGTAGTCATTAGCCAAAATCAGCTAATGACAGCCCGCTACAACCGCCCAATAATCTACAACCACTCAATTCCCGGTGTTAGTAAGGGTTATACAGTCACAAGTCGGAGGGGGCAATTACCTGGTCATTTTTGTGCTGGGTTTTGGGCTGGATTTCCAGGAAGTCCACCCAGCTAAGCAGAGCTTGTTGCTGGGAGAACTCCCGGAGCCAGCGCCACTAATTTGGGTATATGTGCATGACTTTATATCAGAAATTGATTATGAAACATGAAGGAGGTCAAATATGAAGTGCGTTGGATATGTACAGCACAAGGATGGCAATGTCTTCAAATATGTTTGTTACGTTAATATGTGTTCACGAAATGCTTGCGGATGATGTTCTTAACGATGGTTTTCGATACAGGGATATCAGCTATTCTTGGAAAATATGGAACCATAATGTCGTTCCACAGCTTAGGGCCAAGGCAGGATGCTGTAAATAGTCCATAATTACGATAAGAGAAAGGCTGTTCTAAATGTTTTGCTCGCCTCATATCCATGTCATTGGATTCGTAGAGATTGTAAATTAAATCAAATGATGCAGGGAGCTGTGAAGTTAAAAATTTGTGCATCACAATTAAGATTTGAGATTTAGCAATATCCGATAGTTTCAAAATTTTGTATCGTTTAAAGATTGGCTCTGAGCTTTGCGGAGGATACACATTTTCTATAAGACGCACAGCCCTTTTTTGCAAAATTACCAATCGATCTAGTTGAGAAGCATAATTTATGCCCCAAACCAAGCAGCAGTAATTTAGGTAAGGAAGAATCAAAGTGTTATAGGGTAGATGTGACGTTGTTTTATCAATAAAGTACCTAACCCTGCTTATTATTCCAATATTTCTACTTACTATGCTTGCAACAAAATTAGTGTGGCTTGTAAACTTAAGAGATTTGTCAATGATTACACGAAGGTATTTAATTTCTTTTTCTCTTCAATAGGTGAATTATTAATTTGCACATTTAGTCGGAAATGCGAAGAAAGGGTTGTATAATGCTGTGTGAATGTTTTCGATACGTTCAGGGAGAGAAAATTAGCAGCAAACCAAGAAGCCATTAGAAGCAAAAGCGTACTGACATTGTTTTGAAGTTCGACAATACTTTTATTTTTGAAAACAATCGCAGTATCATCAGCATAAGACAGACAAATCATGTTACTGCTTAATTTAGGTAGGTCATTTATGTACACTAAAAAGAGGATTGGGCCGAGAATGGATCCTTGCGGTAACCCCATTGTTACGTTTTTGATTGTTGATAGATCATTCCTGATTTTTACACCTTGAGTTCTGCCAGACAAATATGAAGAAATGAT
>NW_023596559.1:0-64275 GCF_011947565.3 Pollicipes pollicipes | reverse complement strand
GAATAGCACCACCTAACTTTACCAAGTGCTCTGAGCTCTAAAGGCTTCTGGAAATGGCTAATGCCACGCATGTCTTTCACATGTGTCGATGCGTGACGAAGCATCCGGCCCGTAGCTCATAAGTTCATTCGTTCCGATGGCCCAGCTCGGTAGAGCACCGTCTTCCGATTCGTCACCCTAGGGGAGTGGTGGGTGGTAGGTGGGGGGGGGGGGGGGGGGGCAGTCGCTTTAAGCGCTCACTATTGGCCCCTGACTGAGATGGTTTGCAGCCCGTGCCAGTGGCTGCCCTAAAGGTCAGCTGACGTCATACGGCAGGACGAACCGCGCTGAGCATTACAGCTCGTTTTAGCTTTCGACATAAGACTATGGGTTGAGTGTGGCTTGGAGCGTGCTCTGATCCTAGAGATCCATCCATTCCAAATTTTTGGACATCTTTTAAAAAGGGAAAGGTTCTGACAGCATTACTTCAGTCAGCCATTATGGCCGACATACAAACTGGGTCAAATTTAAAAATTGGAATGCACCATTGTTTTGGATGTTTTCCGCTCCGCTCAATCAACTACTCAATCGTAAACTAACTGCAGGTGAAGCAGCATGGTCAGAAGATACGCAAATTTAGCTGTTCGCCTGCTGTTCTCCAGTTGTGTACTATGTTTCTCACACCACGCCGGTGCTTAACAAGACGAATTATGGACAATGGGGTGATACCAGCCGGAGATTTCCTTAAGTAATGTTGCGCGAGTATATTTCAACAATAGCCGGACAACGTTTATGGTTGTTGAGATTAGAAATCAGTGTGGTAAAAAGACAACTTAACACGACTTCAATTATTTGGCAAAATTCAAACCGAGATCATGCAGTGTCATGTCCAACCTATGTTTAGTAAAAGTCTATGGCTGGAGCTGGAGCCAGAGATACCTTAAAAACAACTTTCGTAAGTCTAATGCACGGGTTAAGTCCGCAGAAGCGAGCTAAGCCGATGAAAGAAAAGCCGGAGGTTGAACTCACAGCAAAGTAGTAAAAAACAGCGTAAAAGCTCTGGAAACCGTCTTTGCGAAGCCTTCTGCATAATGTAATGCCTTTGATCCCGAAGTTGGAAAACATGAAACTTTATGTGCCGACAGGGCACGGAGAGCATTCCTTTGGGCCTCTTCTTCAGGTGATCCGTAACTACGACCGGTATAAACAATGTTCGTTATGGTTTGTGTGTAAATTTGTTAACAATGACACACACACACGCACAGACACCACACACACACACACACACACACACATATATATATATATATATATATATATATATATATATATATATATATAGGTACTTGGGCAAGCAAATTGGCTTTAATGGGGAATGGCGGAGCGCGAATTTCTTTACGTACCTCCTTCGATGGGGTCTTCTTTCACTTCCTTCACAATGCGTCGAACGCTTTGAGTCAGCTTTCCAACAAAATTTCCTGCCTGAGAAAAGATCATAACATCTCAGCACGGCACACATTGAAAACAACCAACAGCTGCAAAAGCAACTGCATTGCAAGCGCATGCGCCCCTTTCTCGAGGACAGGAACCTTTAAGCAGCTATTGACAAGTCATGTGATTTATCTTGATGTGGATGTGGATGGATGGGGTATGATGTGGATGCGGGTGTGAAATTACCCGTGACAGATAATAACTGACGCACAGATCAATGGTAGCTGCCAAGAAAATGACCGTTGGAAGTTTTCCGAGTTGGAACATGAGGCTGACTAAATTCAACAGTGCTTATAGAAGACGGGTAATGACTCATGCAGATGCTTTGCTTTGTTTTTTGGAAGTACAGGCCATTAGGTGAACATACCTTCTCATACTGAAGACAAAACGCCGGCATATCTACTCGCACTGAAGACAGAAGGTGACATATCTACTCGTACTGAATAAAGAAGACGGGCATGTCTTTTCACACTAAGGACAGAAGATTGACGTGTCTACTCAATCTAAAGACAGAAGTTCGATGCACACACAAACATATATATATATATATATATATATATATATATATATATATATATATATATATATGTGATACTGACGGCAGAAGTCCGAAATGTCTACTCATAATGATAACCAAAGACCGGCATATCTACTCTTACTGAAGATACGGCCGAAATATCTCCCCATGCTGAAGAGAGAGGCCCGACACAGTCGGTTGCCTCCAGTGTAAAGACCCCACTGTGCGTGCTGGCATGGGTCATTTCACAATGCCACGCTGGGTGGCGCTGGGCAATGCGGGTGGATCAGCCACGCGGAACACTGGCCATCGGCCATTAATGCTGTGAGCAGTGACCTCGGCCCGAGTGAGGTCACAGCCAAGCACGGGGGCGTGCCAGCTCCGTCAGCAGAGGGATCCGGGCGGGTCGCCACCGGCGACAGGTGCCGCCAAAGGTGATCTGGGACTACAGCTGGGTGCGGACTGCCCAGCGGGTGCTGGGTGCGGGTGCGGGTGCTGGGTGCGGACTGCCCAGCTGTCGAGCGGTGGCTGGGAGGAGAGTTGGAAGGGAGGCTAAGAGAGCTCGGGATGGCTTCTGTTTCATAGGAACACGATACACGTCGTCACGCCCCATTTAAAGAGCGCTAGCGACCGCCTTGGCTGTTAAGTGTTCAGGAGCCATGGCGCAACCGGGATTTGAACGCAGACCCCCACGTGGAAGCCCAAAGCGCTGACCCCCCGGCCACTACGTCCCTTAGGGAAAGAGGTGAACCCATCTCCAGGTGCGCGTGACAACTCGCCCCAGTAAAGACTTTCAAAATGTCCGCGCAGACGTTCACAAAGCATGGCTTTAAGCTGACTTTAGGGCTGTTTACAAAGCATCACTTTGGAGGTGACTTTGGAGCTGTTCAAATGACATGACTTTTTGGAGCTGACTTTGGAGCTGTTCAAATGACATTACTTTGGAGCTGACTTTGGAGCTGTTCAAATGGCATGACTTCGGAGTTGATCCGACGATAGACACTGTATGCTGGAAGATGTGCGGCGTGCTTGGTCAAAGCGCGCGAGATATTGTGTGAGAAGCCCCGCAGGCCGCACGACCGGTTTGGTGGCTTGTCTGGGATGACAAGGTGGGTTGGGTGACAGTGTGACGACATGCGATAATCGCACGACAGATGACCTTTCGTGGGATGACCGAGTGCTTGTTGAAGCCTGCATCATCCGGCACAAGCCGTAGAAGCAGAAACCTCCGAAAGTTGGGGTGCAGCTGGCAAAAAAAAAGGTTTGAGACCACCTGTGCTGCAGCTCGTCGCTTCCCTATTGGTGGTTTCCTAAAGCTCAAGAAGTAGGCGCTCCTGCGCCTCGCCTCTCCCGTACGCGACGCTCTACGCCTCTCATGGAAATTAAGCGGGGTAAAATGGCGGCATACTCACGCTTTCCGCGCTGGCTTTCTCTTCTTCCTCCACCTCCGGATCCTGAGGAGCTCCAGCTCCTGATCGACATGGCGTCCGAGATCAGCCAGAGGTGGATCAGAAGTGAGCCGTGGTGTTGTCCTGCTCTGGCGCCTTGATAATCTCCCGAACTTTGCCAGACGTTCAAAGTATTGTGAATGCCACGTCCGATTTAGGTCTCCTCAAAGTCGCCAGCTCTGGGACATCTGTGGCCCACTCATCCCCGTTGCTTCTTCATTGTCCCTTAAGATCGATCCGTTCTTCAGGGTGTCCCGATGTGAGTCAAACGTTTCTCGTTCTGTGCGATTTGCAGTACCTTAACAATCTTTTGAATTTGCAAGTCCTTGAAACTCTTTTCTGTCAAGGTTCACCAGTGCTTAGAATTCCACCGACTGGTGACATTCACCTGTAGTATACCTCTCTCGGACCCTGATATCCACCAGTTCTTACGTTTCCTGAGGGTAGCCAGTCCTGGGACATTAAGTGTCGCGTCCAGCCTTTCTGTAATCAAATGCGCACGTTTTGTCCGCAACTCGAGACTGCTTGATTACTTCCGAATATCACGGAACTTGACACCAGCGCTGTAATCACTGTCCAACGCGAGGTTGCTCAGCATCTCCTGACAGTATTTTCGCCGTCCTTCGCCTCCCCTGGGGCGTTTGCTATCTGTGGAAGAGACAAACAGCTTAACATGACGATACTACCTGCAGTGCCGGCCTGGGCAAGGCTCACAACAGAAGACAAATGGTGACGTAAAGGCTGTGTAACGAAAGCATGTTGTACAAAAGCGCCTTAGGTTAGTTGTAAGGATTTCAGAAATTGTCTTTTGCTACGTAGCATCCGTAACGGATGACCACGAGGTCCCGCTCCTGTCCACCGCGCGGCGCCTCATCGTACATCAACACCGAAATTGGGTACAGAAAAACTACAAAGTCGCAAACACTCCCTGGTAGGAAATAGATAAATATAGTACCCGTGCAAGACTGGGGAGGACAGATCGATTAGTATTTTCAGGTTAGTAGCGGGGACTACGACGCACACGAATGCAACTTTAGCATGAGAGAAAAATGAAATATTCAGTGTCAACTATGATGACTGACGGGCTTCTACCACCAGGAATGACGCCGGTGTAATGCTACGAAACTACGTCTGATTAACACGCGCTCGGGTGGGGGTCAAAATAGCCCCCGAAGGTTTTCTAGATTGGTTTCTGAACGGCGCGGCGCAACCGCGCCAAATTTTGCATAGCTGCAGAAAATTGAATAACAAATCCTTTGGCACGAAAAATTGGATGCGCCTTGTGAGGTCGCTGACCAATGTCAGGTCAAAGTCAGATCATGCTTTCAGCGAAGGCAATTTCTAGGGAATCCTTCAATCTGATCCAACAACGGAGTGTTAGACGAAGCCATAAATCTCTGAGATGCTTTCTTAGGCAACACAACAATTGAGTGAGCAAATGACATTGACGTAAGTTCAGGTATGAAGGTCACACTAAGGTCAAAATCAGCTTGCTGTATTGGGCTTGCTGTATGGGATAGTTTCTGGTGCTCATTTCGAATTTATTGATAGCAGGAACCGCACTATATATCCTTCGTGGACTTTGTAAAGGTCAGAATAGATCATTGAACTAAAATGACCCATGTAAACATTTTGTTTTAGGAACATACTGCCTAGCGTAATCTTTGTCGCTTAGTCAAATGCAAAAATCAAAGAAATCTTGTATGATTTTGATCACCTTGACCTTCAAAAGGTGAAACAAGGTCACCGATCTTGAATAAACATGTGACCTTTTGCTTAGAAACGGTCATCTAGGTTCTGGGGCACTTTGGAGACCGACCTGGAACTTGACTTTATTTGACCTTTTTTGACCCAAACGTCATGACCTAGGAACCTGAAACTTTGCCCAAAGTGAGCTCACGTACAGGTCAACACACCCTGTAAATTTGGTATCTCTAGCTTTCTTAAGCCCCGAGATCTCTGGGGGGTCAAATTGACCCCCCCCCCCCCCCCCCCCCCAACACCCGAGCGAAGGGTATCTAGCCGGCCACCCGGGCGCGTGTTAATGCAGAAACTAGCTTTCTGGGGAAATCAGGAACCTGGCCTGGTGTGTTCAGATGTGTGCCGACGCGCCTGTCAACGGAAGATGAAGAAAGCTTATTTTCCATCGGGTGACGGAGGTGCCGGCGTGGTCAGTTAGAGCAAGTCCTAGTTGAACTGGGCATAATGCTCCAACCTACTTTGCACATCACACACGACCTGCACATGTGGATGCACAAGCACACACACACCACACACACACACACACACACACACACACACACACACACACACACACACACACACACACACACACACACACACACACACACACCAAGGACACGCACACAAACACATATACGCTCATTTCCAAAGGGGTGGCGCTGTTAGGACCTTTGCTGTGTTTGGGAAACTGCGAACACAATTCGACACATGTGTTCGATCAAAACTGAGCGTTTCTAAGGCATCAACCGATCCGGATCTCGGTGACCCAGGTTCGCAGGGAAACGGATCGACGCATTTGGATTCGACAAACCAGGCAATACCGCTCGCAAAACAATTGGCATTGATGCGTGCCCCCACGCACGAACGCTCGTGCAAAAACTATGGCTTACCGGTGTTGGATAACTCTTTAAAACTTACATCCAATCTCGGCAACCAGAGCAGACAGTGACGTCAAACCAATGACGTCAAGCTAACGCACCGCATAGACCAATCCAGCATCTACAAATCACACAAGCAACCCAACGCCGTTTTGCGCATAGCACCGTGTGATCGATTGGGAAGTGAAGAAAGCCACGTTTCACGGAGCCTATTTCTGACACAAGACGCTGCTGCCTACGCTTGACAGTGAAGACAATCAAGACAATGAAGATCAAGTGACACTCAAGCACGCTGGGTGCCGAATGACCTGTGAATTCTATCCCACCCGACGTGGTTCCGTGTTTCATAATGTTTGGACCACAATCACCCGACACAAAGTAATTGCAAAGGCCCTTATTTCATGAGTACAACACGTGCCAGTCAGCCGGCCCACGTGCTGCCATTTATATCGTTTGTTTCTAGCGGCGGCCCTCCGCCCCGCGGAACCCCGTGGCGTGACTGACCATGGGCCACGGACCGTGGGCAGCAATGGATCGGAGCCACATGGGACCTAACCGTTGCCACTGGGATGCAGTGACATGCAATCTTACTGGTGCACATGTGTGCACCTGTGCGCGCTGTCAAGAGCCATGAATATGCTTTAAAAATGCCACCAAGTATTGTGCAATGTAGCACGAATGCCGGGTCATTTGATTATATTTTTGATTACATTAATCATACTACACTAATATGCATGATTATATAAATATACATGAACGTTTCCCGGACTGCTGGGCAAATGACGTCATAGCGCATTTAGAGCCGGCTTATGTCATTGAAGGTCTTAATCTGAATCTGGACGTTGTTGCGTAGGGCGCAAAAGACCAAGCGCCGCATGGGGTATTTTCGGGGTATTGATCAGTAAACCCGCACTGTTGGGGTGTTTCATTAACGCCCATAACCGGGGTTCAAAAGTGTTTCTCTCCTGGAAGGTTCGCCAAAAACACTCCCACTGGGAAGTAGTCGTGGGATGATCGCTATTCGTGTTCGGTGTCACCGCGGAATCCTAAAGCTGAAGTCAGTCACGTGACAGGTGACGTCATAAGTTGCGCCAAACAGCACCGAAACATTTAAACGAGTCCAGAACCGACTGGTCTCCGCATCATGGTACGAATACCTTTGTAGCTGGCCGCCATAGAGAACACATGTCATGTTTTAGCACCATGACGCGGCGTTAACATAGGTCATAAGTCAAAGTCGGGTCAGACCAGGGGCGACGTAACATAGTCGCTTTGATATGTTGCAGAGATATTTGTATGTTGCACGAGATATTTCCTTCTTTAGCCAGCATACAGGTAAACCATTTCCCTCATTGAAATTCCCGGAGCTTGTCCGATTTAATCCCAGGTTTCGTCAATCCTATCTACTCACTTGCCGTCGTTTCCCGATTTCAATATTCCACCGAACTGATTCCGGAAGCCAAAATTTGATTTCCAATAATTCCTAGGAGTGTATTGCATTTCATTCCAGTTCAGCATAAAATGTTAGGTGAAGCATACACGGGCGTTGTTTCTACTTATATCTATCATATTAGTTTTCAATTCGTTCCAGTTCGTTTGGACCAGTTCATTGTTCAAATATCAGGAGCATTTTACCAAATTCACACGCTAATTGTGATATAGCCAGCCTTATAGGAATATGCTGTTACGAAGCGCTCTCAAAACGGTCAGCAAACTTAATTGCTCCATTGCAGTAAGAATTGAACGCAACCTACACGTAGTACTGCATCTGCACTGTACAGCGCTGCACTTCTACCGCCGATGATCATCCTGTTACTCGGGCACTGTTGCAGACAGTATGCTGGTCTGCATCACTGTAGTGGGTCTGGGTCTGCAGTGTCACTGTAGTGGGTCTGGGTCTGTCGTGCCATTGTAGTGGGTCTGGGTCTGCCGTGGCGGTTTAGTGGGTCTGGGTCTGTCACGCCACCGTAATGGGTCTGGGTCTGCTGTGCCACTGGAGTGGGTCTGGGTCTGCCGAAGCAGTTTAGTGGGTCTGGGTCTGCCACGCCACTGTAGTGGGTCTGGGTCTGCTGTGCCACTGCAGCAAACCATGAGTGCAGTAGGCACGTGCAGGTAAATGTGGATTGTGCTGATTCACATGAGATATGGCAAAATATTTCCTAAGAAATAACATCAAGGGAATTGATTGCACCGCTCGAAAAGGTACTCCCCTTCAGGGAGAGGAACGTGAAGTTATCCACCGGGAGTCAGTCCGAAAGAATCAAGAAAATATGTGGCGTGGCTACGAAACTTGCAAAATCCGTTCCACATTGACCTGCATAACAGCAACAAGGAACTGCTGTTCACTGCTGTTCGGTTTTAGGACAGCCCCTCTATATGTGTGTCATTTGCACTTTTCGGTAAGAAATGTGAAAATGTTTTAAAAGGTTTAGAATAGCTATACCCATAAACTAAGTGGCCCGATATCAGTCATCGGAAGTGCGGTACTGATCTGATTAGTTTGAACTGAAGCACGTGAATAATGAACGTTTCCTGATTTGGCTTAGTCAGGAATATGTATATATATATATATATATATATATATATATATATATATATATATGTGTGTGTGTGTGTGTGTGTGTGTGTGTGTGTGTGTGTGTCAGAGAATTTGTTCGGAGTCTTTTGTTCCACAAATGATTTTTCTTTCAGCGGCTTCGTTGCGAACCTACCTGGCACGGAGTCCAAACACGCGACTATAGCGTTTCACTCAGTGCTAAATTAACGCGATGCCAATCAGCCATGGCAACAATGATTTGTTCGACAAGCAACATGTAGTTCTAACAGGCGTAGGAATAGCTTCACTCCAGCATACGGTCATGAGCAGGGAAAAGGGAGGTGGCAAGGGGACATTGTTCCTTTATCGTCAAAGCGTGGGGCGGTTAGTTTCCTGTTGTTGCACGAAGGGACATTGGTTTGCAGATAGTTTCTTCGCTACCTGCTCAGCTATGGCCCCTGTCCTTGAACAACCAAATGCCCCCTCCCCCCTCCCCCTCCCTCCTCCCACACACACTGGCTACGTGAATGAACTACGGTTGCAAAGGTTCGGATCTTCCTGAAAATTGCACAAGTGATGACTAACATACTCAACTGACGCACGCGCAAAGTGCCCTAATAATACGACAGCTTCCAGAGCACATTGTCATGTTTTCATTTCCTTCGTTTAGCGTACATAAGTGTTTAAGTGCGTGTTCACGTCATTTGGGTATCATCACTAGACAGGCACTAATGCTCACTGACGGCGGCGACACCCAGGACCGGTGCCGGCAAGAGCCGGCCGTAAAAGCGGAATTCGAACTTGAAATAAACGTTAACACCTACCGATTTGACGTCACCTCGTCCTGCGTCGAAGCCCGCAAGGCAAAACAAAGCATTAAAGATGCATGATCCGTCTCCGTGGTCTAGGGGAAGGATTCTGGACTGTTAAGCAGGTGGCGCTGGATGCCAGTTCCAGTTCTTTTTTGCAGTTTCAGTTCCAGTTCCAGTTCATTCGGGCACATCATATGGCCCGACTCAAGAGCAAACAAAGGTCAAAAGTGTCAAGGGGGAGGGTCAGCTGGCAACCGGCCAACGAAGTTCAACCCAGGCCTGGGGCGGCCGTGCCGCGGTGTTGCGTGGCACGTAAAATCCTTCGCATTCCTGTCCGGCGAATCATGTATGGCAAGCTCTGTGTGTGTGCAACAAGCCATGCTTAGCAGATGCTCTGAATCAAGGGACCACCTATGCAAACCATTTGAAATTATATTTTTTCTTTTAAAAAATCCGGAAACATAATTCCTGGCATTCTTTTGAAGTGAGTCCACGATCTGCTTACTAAAACAAAATTAGTCATTGTCCAGCTTTCAGATATTACTCTCTAGATTTCTCTCGCGGTTGAAGCGTTGCCACGCAGTTTGAAAGGTCAAGAAAGCTGTTCTCCTAAAGTTCACCACTGCCAATAGTCGACGCTACTACAATATTGCTCCGCTGTCGGACTACAAACACACTTCTTGGAGCCAATCGGCGCGCCATTTTTTTTTTAGCCATTTTAGAAGAATTAGCCAGGCCGGCTGGGCCTGACCGCCTACGTTCAAACATTTATCAGGAGACCCACTAACCCTGCAGCATTGCTCGTGATAATTGACAGGCACTTAAATGTGAAGCTCATTGACTAACAATGGGACGAAAAGGTCAGGCGCGGGTTATTTGCGCTGCGGCGCTGATCGAAAACCAATGCAATTAGGTGATCTGCTGTATTCGTTTGGATGTGTACAGTTGGATGGCATGTGTGCCTATGTGATGCGTCGTTTGGATGTGTACAGTTGGATGGCATGTGTGCCTATGTGATGCGTCGTTTGGATGTGTACAGTTGACGATAGACCTGTGATGCGGCGTGCATACCATAAATCACCAGTGGACTACGTTGCTAACCTGTGGTTTCATGGCCTGCACTCTTTGGAGCTGCAAAAAGTCGCAGCGATCGCTCTTTCAAAAGAACCCCGATCGACGTTTCCGACTGAGCCAGTGCCGCCAGGTTCTCTGACAGCAGGGTTTCACCATGCGCAGCTCTCAGCGTTCCGCGTCTCATCCATGCAAGTTCCAATGAGCTTTTCCGGATTATACGAAAGAATGTCATCGCGGCGATTAGAATTCTGTCGGCGCCGCCAATAATTCTGAACCTGCCGGCGGCAGTCCTGGCGCCCCAGCAGGCAGAGCTGAGGGAAAGAGGGGCGCAACCATCTGTCTCGTGCAGCAGCAGTTATTGATTCGCGCTCGGCAGGCGGCCGCGACCCAGCACCGTCCAACAGGTCAGGGCGTCGGCCAGCCGGACGCGGTACTGACCCAACAGCTGAACAGAGCGGTCCTCTCCGACAGCTTTCTTGCTGAGCAGTCCTCTCCGACACCTCTCTTGTTGCGAAGTTATCTCCGACAGCTTTCTTGCTGAGCAGTCTCTTCGACTGCGCTCTTGCTGAGCAGTCCTCTCTGGCAGCTTTCTTGCTGAGCAGTTCTCTCCGACAGCTCTCTTGCTCAGCAGTCCTCCTCCCACAGCTCTCTTGATGAGCAGTCCTCTTTGACAGCTCTCTTGCTGAGCAGTCCTTCCCGATAGCACTCTTGCACAGCAGTCTTCTCTTACAGCTCTCCTGCTGAGCAGTCCTCTCCGACAGCTCTCCTGCTGAGCAGTCCTCTCCGACAGGTCTCTTACTGAGCAGTCCTCTCCGACAGGTCTCTTACTGAGCAGTCATCTCCGACAGGTCTCTTACTGAGCAGTCATCTCCGACAGCTCTCCTGCTGAGCAGTCCTCTCTGACAGGTCTCTTACTGAGCAGTCCTCTCCGACAGGTCTCTTACTGAGCAGTCATCTCCGACAGGTCTCTTACTGAGCAGTCATCTCCGACAGCTCTCCTGCTGAGCAGTCCTCTCCGACAGGTCTCTTACTGAGCAGTCATCTCCGACAGGCTTCTTACTGAGCAGTCCTCTCCGACAGGTCTCTTACTGAGCAGTCCTCTCCGATAGGTCTCTTACTGAGCAGTCCTCTCCGACAGGTCTCCTGCTGAAGGCGATCGCATTCCAGTCCGCCCACCTCTGGCAGGGTGAGTTCGAGTCGCTTTAGGGCGCCCGCTATATACCTTGATATATATGGCCTGTGGCCGGGGGCGGCGGCCGCGCTACAAAGGTCAGGTGACGTCACAGGATAGAACGGGCCGCGCAGAGCGTTGCGGAGCGTAAATCTTTCCACACCCACTGTTGCCGTCGACCTGGAATTCTACGATCGGATGGCGGGGTTCGGGGGTCACACAACAAGCGCTGCACTAACGTGAGCTCTGATCCCAGAAATATATTCATTCAAATGGTTCGGACTGAGCCACAAAAAAAACAGAGCAGACCCGTGTCCAAAACGTACTGTGCGACGGGTTGCATCGCTGTTTGGCAGCATGCCGCTTCACGAATCTATGCAACAGGCTCCAGTGATTTGCCTCAGGCCATTGCGTTGCAGCGGTATAGCGTCTTTTGCCGCGTCAGGAGAAAGAGATTACGGCAGCGTTAGTATCATCATCATGTGGACGACCGCAAACTGTAGGCGAGTTAAGTCAGTGAGCGTTGCGAACCCATACAAATAAGCCTGATCAGCACACTGGAGCATCCCTCTTTCTTTAACGTTCAACAGGCAGATATCTACTTGCGTTAGCGCTCGCTCCCGATCTGACGTTGGGATGGCAAAACCTTATCATTTCCGTCAACGAAGCGACAAATTTCGATTTAGTTCAAGTTTTCAGTGACTGATCAAAGTATTGGAAAAAGTGGGATTGTTGCGAGAAGATATTACAAGCAGTAAAGCGGGCTGCATGCAAATGCAAGTCTTTGCCGCCAAATCTAACCAAATTTACGCTACAGTCTTATGCTTTTGAGCCCGGTTTTGAAAAGGGTGACACTAATGGGCCCTACCGGCGTTTACACCGCTCAATGATCTGCAGATTATTCAGTGGCCTACACCGTAGAGCTGGTCTTTAGCCTTTGAGCTCTCCTCGCTGAAATCAGATATCAACCCTTCGGAACGGAACGGGAACGGAATCCAACGGAAAAAAGCAGATCCAATCGTCTGCGCTGGACCGTGCGTGACGGTCTGCTCACATCGATCCACAGTTTCCTCGTACCATTTCTCGTTCTCTCTCCTCCGTCGAAATGTGCCGTTCCTGCGTCCCTGCGACGACAGACCGTCAAATTGGTGATTTTAACCAGTGTTTATCAGATATTTGCCAGCTGCAAAGGTTCGCTTCTTGTAATCTAGCAGGAGAGACGGAATTGTGGTGGCGGTGCATTGTTGCAATAAAACGACCTGATCAAGCAGTTTGCATGCGAAATGCGCTGCAAACATGTAACAGCAAGGCTTTTAAAGGAGAGTTATACTTGTTGCTGTGAGCTGCTTGCCCTTGCGCCAAACGTTGCCATAGAGATGGGCTCATCAAAAGCACGACTGGTCGAGCCTGTCCCGGCAGCTGGCCAGGCCTGTCCCGGCAGCTGGTCGGGCGTGCCCCGGCAGCTGGTCGGGTCCGTCCCAGCTGCTGGTCAGGCCTGTCCCAGCTGCTGGCCAGGCCTATCCCGGCAGCTGGTCGGGCCCGTCCCAGCTGCTGGCCAGGCCCGTCATAGCAGCTGGTCGGGCCTGTCCCGGCAGCTGAAGCAGCTCCGCCGCACCTGCAATATTTTCCGGTACGCAGACTTAAACTGGCAACAGGCCAGCCCCTCCCCCCGCTCCAGCGCGGTGCTTAACCTGTCCACGGCACCGCCCAGCAGGTCATCGACCTGTCCATCAGGTCACCGCACGTGGCATCAGGTCAAGACAATCGTCCAGCGTATCTTAGAGTACCGTGACGAGGCGCACGCCATCAAACAGCATGCGAAATGTCCAGCAGGTCTCGTTTCATGCAAAAGCTCACGTTACTTTTCAGCAGTTCACGATGTTGGCAAGCGCCTCAGCATCGTGTGACGCGGCATCTGGTGTCCAACAGTATGCAGATTATCCAGCACGTCTCACTGTCATGCGAAAGGTCGTCGTGCTGTTCAACAGTTCCCGGGACTGCTCAAAAGCAGCGGCCAGAGGCATCACCTGTTTTTTCCAGGTGGTCCAAATCACACCCAGGGATCATGTCATTCCAGGTATAACTTATCCCGCTTTCTGTCTGACGCTATCAGTAAGCCTTCCAAAAAGACAGGAAGTAAAAAAGGCATTTTTAAATGCCCCTGCGTGACCAGAATGAGAGGCAACATTTTCCTACGTCGCTCTTGAATGGAACCTATTTCCGTACGATCCAACATGTCATAGTGCTGATCATTAGGTCACGGATGGTTCAACAGGTGCTCTTGATGCCTAACGGGTCATCGGACCGTTGAATAAATCAACTTACAGTCCACAGGGAACAAAAGCTTTGGACAGGCCATGGTCCCTTTCGGACAGTTCTCTATGGTGAACAGCTCAGGTACTGTCCAGCTGGGTGGCGTGCGGTTCGACAGCGAACAGCGGATAAAATTAGCTAGTGGGTCGTAAAGCTGCCGAGCATGTCACAGCACTGTCCAGCATAGCGCAGCGCTGTGCAACAGCGGCGACAACAGTGCTACAATAATGTCCAACATGCCACAGCGCCGCCCAGCCTCTCGTGTTAGTCTCATCTGTATTCCTGGCCAACGTCTGGTACACCTCGCTACAGATGCAAGAGATGTGACGTCACTGTTCCACATGTCGCGATCCGGCCTCGTAGATCGCCGAGCTGTCGCGACGGGCCGTGCAGCAAATCAACACACTGTCCAAAAGGCCATCTAGGGTTCCCTGCTGAAATAAAGGCAATGTCGTAGAGGCATAGCGCATGCATGAGCCGCATCCCTGGGGACAAAGGTTAGCGCCAAGTACAACGAATTCCCGTGAGCCATGAACCACGAGCCTGGCCAGGAGCGCCTGCTGGCGCGCATGCGCGGTACAACCCCGTATGGCTCCTCTATCGCGCGCGCGACCAGGGCGTCTAGACGGATTTCCAGTAGATCTGGAGGCCAGCGACCACCTCAGCAGCCAACCGTGTCGAAATCGGCCCCAGCCACCTGCAATCGCCCTTTTGATTACGAAACTTCTGAGAAAATGTGCCTGCGATGCGTCGTTATTGAAGGCTGCTCACGTTTAAATGGCTGGCATATGCTGGCGAAGCGTCGCGTAATGCGTCTTCGTCCGGCTTATGAGTGTGTCCGCGCCGTCCGCGCTGCTCTGATTAGAACGCGGCACTTCAAAACTGCTCGGGTCTACCGCGACGATCTGTCAGAACTGACGTCGGCGAAAAAGGCGTTGAACACCCGAGAACTCGACTTCGATTGGAGGGGAATACGGCAGCGACGTGCTGACGAGGGACAGTGCCGATCGGGCAACTCTGCTACCAGTCCAAATCGCGTGCTCTTGATCATCGATCAATGATCTATCGCGACTCCATACCCAAGGTCACAGGTCAGTGGATTTGATCTGATCCTAAGTCGATCACCAGTCCAATGACAGATGAATTGATAACGCGGACGGGAAACTACCGGCTAGTAACCCATTTCGAATCCATGAAAAGGAAAGATAGATGGCCCTAATGACGGGCCAAAGATTTCAGTGTCTCAGCCTCTGTGGATTATCAACAGACATTGGTTTTCGCGTGCCGGTGACGACATCGGGAAATGGTCAAAACCTTGATCGAGCATGACTTCTGCTGCCCTGTTGCATTGTGTAATACGAGCTCACACAGTAATAAACGAAATGTAATCTCACGGAAAACGGTGGACCAATTATCTATTAAATTACCGTTCTTTGTTTTATATACCGAACATAGTAAAACATTTTCGTCTACTTACCTGACCCATCACAGCCCATGTACCTAAAAAAAATCATAATCGTAATGTCTTAACCCCGGAACTGATGGACTTCAAGCAAGCTGAGATCAAACGGGGGTAGGGAGACCGGACCCCGTTATCTCAGAACAAAAGATACAAAAAACAGGTAAATAAACGTCGTTAGACCGCATGTTAGATATGTGCTCTACTTTGAAAATATCATGTCTTAATGTGAGGGTCAAGGTCGTGGTCACTTATATACATTTCAATCCTTATCTGTATGCAGTCAATCAAGATATCGTGTCTGTTCTTACAAGCTGTCAGCGCCTGACCAATCTAATCAATTACTATGCTGTGCTTATACGCTGCTGACATAAGGCATGTATCAGCCAGTCGTTGAGCAATTCTATTTGAAGGTCAACGTCAGCCAGAAACTTTCAATGAACTTTCGTGGCAAAATTATCATGAAAATGGGAGCACAACCTATGAAATCCGAAGCCGAATAAAAAAGGCAAACTGCCGTGAATGTGCGCGCATCACAAAACGGTTGAAATGAAGTGGTTGTAGCACCACTGTCCCAACACCAAGGCTGACGCGCCTCAACTGTTGGTTGTGCCAGGAACGGTCCCGCAGCCGTCTGTAGGCCCTCTTTCCTTAAAGAAAATGTGACGCACGCCTTCTGGCAACCTTTTATGGAACGCCTGCGACTGCAGAGGGGAGCCATCACGCAGCGGGGCTTGCCATTGACCATCCTAAGGTCTTCAAAGGTCAGTTGACTTATGGTGACTTTGGGGAAAATGTTTCCTGCTGGTAACAGAACGACACTGCCAAGTCAAAAATGAATAAAATTTACGTAAAGTTGTTGTAAATAACTAAACAAAAAAGTACAACTACATCAAGATACATCATCAACAGCTGTCATATTCAAGAACGTCTTGCTTGAATATGGCCTGATTAAACCTGTCTAGTCATTAATCCAACATAACCGTGACCAAAAGATTCTACGGTACCTAGACTGGCATCGGTTCTCAATGCCTACCAAACAGCCGTCATCACGTGTCAAGGTCATCACGTGTCAAGGTCACCACGTGTCAAGGTCAGTGGACAGATCAGCACAGGGCTGGCACAATATTTGTGTTTTTAGTGAAATATTCCGTCGTTTTCAAATACACCCATTGCCGATTTTGTCCCACTGTGCAAATGCAGCTTTAAAGTTAATCTCACCAAAAGAATCCCAGTAAGGCTAGAGGCAACATGAGATGGGCATTAACGACGTAACCTTAATCATAACCTGCATAATAAGCCTAAGCTTGAATCAGGATTACTGAGTGGCCGGTTAAGAAGTCGTACTGGCAAATATTCACATATTCAACGGAAATATTTTGGTGAGCAAGCGATTCTGCTTCGCTACGCAGGGTACATAACGCCGGAAATTGCCGACAATTTCTCCAAAACTGCTTGCATCTGTTTTAAACTCGCGAGAGCTGAGAGCTTTACGAATCGCTAGTATTCTATTCAGTAAGGTCTATGTTCCATTCATATGAAAAAACTTCTCTGTAGACATGTCACAAATGTTATCAATCAAATTCAAGCTGTCCAGTGTTTAAAATCTTCCTATGACACTTTAACTTAAAATTATCCAACTCACGTTGACGTGTCAGGCTTTATTTCTGAGCAAATGTCATTTCCAACGTAGTTCCCACTCAGGACGTTAATGACTATTGACTGATGTAATTGAGAACAGATGAGCCACAATGAGCGATTCGGGCGCCCGCTGATGAGACTTAACGGACGCTCGATTTTGAGATTGTCGCGAACATTACAGCATCCTACCACATTCCCTCGGCTGACATGAAGCCATGAACCCAAAGCAGCGCTCCAATAAGAAACCAGAGATCCACCCACAGAGCCTAGAGGCTAGCTGGTCATCACATACCGTTTCGATGGATAAAGCGCCAACTATTCGGGGCAATTTGTCACAAGGATAATTTGAGCACTGGCGAGGTGTAAACTGAGCCTGCGGGGTATCAAATTAACCCAGTATTATCAAACCACCGCCGGATGACTCCACGGTCAAATGCATTCATTTCAGCTGACGGCTGGCTCGCTGGAAAAAACTTCCGATCCCATTCGCTCCCATTTTATTTCTTGGCCCCGCAAGCTGTGACAGCTGCATGAGGTAGCTGTTACAGTCCCTCATGTTATTCCGTGCACCGCAAAGTCAGTAACACTAGGTCGCATGACAACGCTAGATCATATTGAGACATATTGCAATGCAATGCAACGACACACCCTGGGACAAAATATATACCCATGATCTTGGGTGTGTAAACTGACAAATTGCACTCCTGCGATCTTGAGTGCGTAAAATGGTAAAATATACTTTTACAAGCAGACGTGTGCCTAGTTTTAAAGATTTCTCGGGAATCGACTCCTGGTTCTTGGCTTCGGAGCCAGGAAGAAGCTTGGAACCAGTCTGGTATTAGGTGAGGGATCCAGCCAGAACCAGGATCCAGCCCTACATTAAATCGAAAGATCCAGCAAGAACCAGGATGTAGCCTGATCCTAACCAAAACATCTAGCAGGAACCAATATCCAGTGTGGTGTCAGGCCAAGAGAATCAGCAGGAACCAAGACCCCGCCTGGAACTACGTCCAAAGATCCAGCAAGAACCAAGACCCAGCTTAAGATCATGTCAAGAGATTCGGCAAGATCCATGATCTAGCTTGGAACAAGTTAGGATCCAGCACCAAGATGTATTTCAGGATTAGCTGAGGTCCATTAAGACCCATTCTCTAGTCTCGGTTGGTGCCGATGTAAGCAGCAAAACCAGAATATAATCTGAGGTCCCAACCCTAATTACCAAGGTTCAGCTAGGTCTTGCTCAGGGGCACAATGTTTCAAACTAGTTAGAGAGGCTGAGCAGAGTAAACGGTTAAACCTATCTTCCCTTTTTTTAGAGTTGGGAGAGCTGAGGTGACCCAACAATATGAAACTACACCTCTGATGCTCCTTAAAACTGTATGTTTTATCATCACTATTATGGAAATTAAGTGATCACCATTAACTTGACAAACATAAACAAGCATTATAATGACGATTACGGAAACAACTACTTCATAGATGATTGCATTCATCAGGACTTGTACAAACCATAATAAATCAGTACAGGCCCAAACATGATGGCCTGCAATGACACCGACCTTACCATTGCTCTACACTTTCTCAGAGACTGCGTAGTTTCGCAGACGTTGTATGGAGGGCAGATTAACAGCTGACTGACTCACACTAGCGACCCCACCCCAGTTGCGCCAGGATTGGATTTCTGACGTGTATCTGATCCATTTCGTCTGTAATATGACCGCGGGGCCTGACCACACGTTGTTTCGATAAAAACAAGAAGGGAATTATGTTATATAATATAAAGAATTTCCAAGTGTGGTAAGCGAGAAGGACGTAGACACGACATAGAATATCATAAAGAGCTATTTTGAATTTTTCAAAAGTCAGAAATCCCTGCCCCCTCTGGCTGTCGTATTTCCCACACATCTGTCAAAAGGAAACAAAAATACGGAGAAAAACTGTTATCACTTCGGCAGCATTGTAGGGAGACCCTACTGGGAGGATAGTTCGGTTCTTGGAGTGTTTCTATTGCCTTGAAATATAGTGCAATATTGCAAGATCGTGATGGTATTGCAAGTTCGTGACGGTATTGCAAGATCGTGATGGTATTGCAAGTTCGTGACGGTATTGCAAGATCGTGATGGTATTGCAAGATCGTGATGTGGTTGATTAATACAAAATTCATAAAAGACACTCCTACCATTTTACAGTGATAAGCACATAGTTTCAGCTACCCATTTGTAAATGTTATGCAATCACAGCGTACAGCAAACCCTTATAAGTTGTGGTGCTGGGATCAGGACATGCTGACTGTTTAGTTTCAGCTACCCATTTGTAAATGTTATGCAATCACAGCGTACAGCAAACCCTTATAAGTTGTGGTGCTGGTATCAGGACATGCTGACTGTTTGACATGTCTGTAGTGCGTGACAAAACTTTTACCGCAAATATGAGCATTATACAAGTGTAAGTTTCAACTGCACACACCTCCAAGTTCTAGGCAATGATCTTAAAAAAGAGTAAAACATAATTGGTTGTGATGGTAACATGAGGACATACTGTTTTTCTTGCCTGTGGTGTGTGCCTTTCATGTGATGTGAAAGCAGAAGGATGTTAGTTATCCTGTGGGATGTTGTCAGCTGCCAGCCACTCACTTCTAAGCTGCAGGCAATCATCTTCAACCAGCAGTTCCTTTGTTCGTTGCATTGGTGGTAATGGCGCATGCTGATTGTTTTACTTGTCTGTGGTAGATAGGTTTTCATAAAGAAGAAAGTAAAAATATGTTAGTTGTCCTGGGTGATTTCACGACTTTGTGACTGAGAACCATGGATCAGGGTCTTCTACTTGTAAAAAAAACAGTGTCAACCAGGATTTTAGGTCAGGGGTTTTCAAAAGAGCCAATAAGAACCAGGAACCAAACCACTGGTCCTTTTATGAATCGGAGGGAAGCCAGGATCCAAGGTTTTTTTGGAAAAAACGACCAGCAGGAACCAGGATCCAGAGGTTTTTTGTTGTTGAAAGAATCAATGGGAACCGGGATTCAGGGTTTGCTTCGTCGAAGGAATCGGCGGGAACTAGGAATCAAAACTAGGAAGCAATCACATGCCTGCCCACAAGACACAAGACAAAACAATATACACTAAATATGCATTATAAAATACAAAACGTGATAAAAAAACGCAACGCATGATCAAAAATGAATACACATCCATGATGGCAAACTCAATGCTGCACGTACCCGCAGCGAAGCGTTGGTATGCCGCCTCTAAACGCACCACCAGCCCCAAACTCAGCAAGTACCTCAAGCTGGGAGCCCCCCCCCCCCTCCCCGCCCCCCAGTCCACAGCTTAACTCACGCTCCAAGACGCTGGCTACCGCTTTGCCACGCTCCGACTCTTGCTCCGACTTCTGCTCCGACTCTTAACCCCTGCTCTTGCCAAGCTCCGATCCCTCTTGGCCGACCTCCGACCCCTCTTGGCCGACCTCCTCCTCCCGCTCCTCTCGCACGGCCCCTGCCTCCGCCACCCAGCCGTGTTTGTGCTCACGCTCGGACGATCTCCCTCCCCTCCGGTCAGCCTGCCGACGGTCGACCGACGCCACCAACCTCCCCCCTCACTGCCCGCAGGCACACTCGGCGGGCGAGCCCGCCACGGCGGCGGCGGCTGCGGTGGCGGCGGCGCAGTTCGCCTCGGGGGACGCGCTCCGTCGGCCGCTCGTTGGTAATATTGCGGGGATGATGGGTCACTGAGGACGCTGTGGGATTGTTGGGCGACAGAGGACGCTATGGGACTGGTGGGTCACAGAGGACGCTGTTGGACTGTTGGGTCACAGAGGACGCTACGAGACTGACGGGTCACAGAAGATGCTGTGGGGCTGTTGTGTCACAGAGGATGCTGTTGGACTGACGGGTCACAGAAGACTGTGGGACTGTTATGTCACAGAGGACGCTATGGGGGAGCATGTTATGGGACTGGTGGGTCACAAAGGACGCTGTGGGACTGGCATGTCACAGAGGATGTTATGGGACTGATGGGTCACGGAGGACACTATGGGACTGGTGGGTCACAGAGGAGGCTATCGGACTGGTGGGTCATGGGGGATGCTGTGGTGCTGAACGAGTCGATCGCGGGACGATCAGGAATGGGCGGGTCGCGGGAGACATCGCGAAACTGGTCGTTTGAAGGCGACGGCGTTGGCATAGTCGATCACTGGGAATGCTGGAGATGGGCCCATGGGGACTATAGGACCTCATGGCTTGGGTAGACCCATGAGTGCCTGTATTGAATCGGTAACAGCTTAGAAGTGCTTGTGCCCGTTTTAGTCGTACACAGTTCACTTACACACCGTTCACAATTATCAATGCAAACTACACTTCCGGCCGCAAACTTTCATCAACCTTTTCGAAAAGGAAGAAATAAAGTGTCAAAAAGGCAAGCGAGTGGGCATCGTCAGGGCACAACTGATAACGAATTGGTGGGCTGTGGGCATGGGCAAAGCAGCCCACTGCATAGCTGGCGGCTTATGTGAAAGACATCGCATCCTTGAAAGCCCGTGATGGGACCCTGCGGGACGTATCTAGTATAAGGGATGCTGTGGGGCCGGTCCGTGGTGAGGCATATTTTGACTCGTGCGGGCTTGTTGGTAACGACAAGGCCGCGTGACAAGTACGCGCTAGTATTGCCGCACGATTTTTTCGCGAGATATCGCAACAGGTAGCATGTTTTACCCCCATCACTGGTGCATACAGTCTGTGCGCCAAGGGCAGTGAGTTTTATTTGCCTATTCCCACTTTCGGTTATGGAAAGGCTGGTGAAGCCGTCCTTTTCCCAATCTAGCACAATTTGGTCTTCTTGTCTAAGACTGATAGTTTCATCAGCACCAGCGTCTGTCAGTTGATCAATATTGCTGTGTTTGGTATATATCGATGCCAGTTACCATCCCCCTGGACTTCAAAAGTGGCTGAAACTGGATGGTAATGATGGTCGAGATAATGCTTCTCACCAGCACGCTGTACCTCTGAGTCAGCCGACCGCAAATCTGGTGTACAATTATAAATCCAGTGTTCTTTGTGCGCTGCGCCACTTTTTCTTCAAAGTTTTACACTTGTTGACAGTGGACAAGCACGTACTGGAAACCATTTTGCCCACCAAGGCACAATTCGAGAAACACAGCAGATTCAGCACAAAAACATTTGCCCTTCGTATGTAGTTCTGCTAATATCGACGCAAGCATGTGATGCACACCGTAGACTTGGCTCGTTTAGTCCCGGTATACCTGGTAAGACATTTTCAGTGACCGCGGGCTTACCATTACCTTAGCAAGCAATGCTGGTAGGAACCAAACACTTAGCATGCGCCCCACGCAACTCTGTTGAATACGTGAGTGTTGACTAAGCGATTCGTGACATCCACACATTCCTGTACCAGTTGCATCACTATCCTGCTGTGCAAGGGTCCATATGAGCTCCTCCCCACAACTCAGGCATCAGCATTGCGTGCCCCAAAGCAATGCTGGTGAACGGCAACCGCAACTACATACTGGCCAAAGCTGGTGATCTGGACGCCGAAGACCATCCAGGGCTTTTCCTTGCAGCTCGTTGGGGCACCAACGTCTTCCGCTTTATCGATCTCGGCATGTTTTTCCGTGAAATCTCGAAACTTCCGAGCGTTTTTGTACCCGGAAAACGTAATGGGACGACACCGACGAATCAAGAGCATTGTTTCGTCTAGATTGGTCGATATCCGCAGGAGGCGTGTTGGTTATCGCGTGCTGGCTCCAGCTCTGAGCCGTGGTCGGCGGAAACGGCGTACGTAGAGGCGAACCGCGATGGCGTGCGCAGGAACTCTAGGATGCTTCGCGACGTCTACATGTTGCATGTGCCGGTACAAGTGCTGTGTGGGGATCACTCCGTACTGGATGCGCGTAATAAGTCACTTGGCGGGGCTGCTCCCGTTTTATTGGCGCAAAATAACTTACATCGCGAAATTCAAGTCATGAAACGACGCCATTTGTGCGAAGGCTTGAAGGAATCCAGTTTCATTTGATGGCTGGTGTTCCGTGCGCAGTTTTGGCCCCTGTCGTTTATTTGTTCTCACTAGCAGCGTTCCCCCCCCCCCCCCGGACATCGGATGGGCAAAACAACCCCACAAAACTGCAAGTACGTCGCTGCCGCGGCGAAGGGCAGATGCTCGACGCTGCCCCTTCCCCCACGCGCGTTACTCATGTTCGTTGCGGGCGCTCCCCGGCTCTTGCTCGCCGCTTCTCTGGGCGTTGCTGTTCGGTCTTCGCCCGTAATATTTCACGCCTGACGCAGCAGCCGTATTACCATAAATCACACCGCGACATGTCCGACAAACTAATCAGCTTAGTGCCCGCGGCGCACATTGCCCAATATGTACTTGGTGCGGTGTTTGGTGCGGTGTTTGGTGCGGTGTTTGGTGCGGTGTTTGGTGTTTGGTGCGGTGTTTGGTGCGGTGTTTGGTGTTTTGTTATTTACTTGGTGCTTGGCGGTGTTTGGTTACTTGGCGTGCGCTTGGCGGCAGTG
The DNA here is from genome assembly GCF_011947565.3 of Pollicipes pollicipes. NCBI lineage: Eukaryota > Metazoa > Arthropoda > Thecostraca > Pollicipedomorpha > Pollicipedidae > Pollicipes > Pollicipes pollicipes. The sequence goes on along the minus strand of NW_023596559.1, from coordinate 40,690 downwards.
GATGCGATTCCAACTGGCATGCCGAAGCGAGGTGTTCGAGCGATTGCTGCTATTCCACACATACCCTCCGTGACGAAGAGCGGCCAATGCCGTGAGGAAGAGCTTTGATGATTTCATTATCAAGGCGGCCGCAAAAAGGTCTCACAGCTCGATGACCAAGTTTTTCACTCTCCGTCTGATTAATTCTGTTTTAACTCTCCGACCTCCGTTTGTTATCGCGACTCGGTAGACCAAAATGGCAGGAAAGGCTCACAAAATGATGTAGCACTACGATCAGAAAAGCACTTGACAGACTGTGTTCCGCTGAGCCAGTACTTAGCCTCTACCGCCCAGCTATTGTCTCGTGCGATCAAAGCATGGTGCCGCACGACCCCTTCCGGTCGGAGGTTCGGCTTCGTTTCGTTGAAAACGATCGGTGTGTACGGCAGACATGAAGCGCAGCATTAGAAAGCCGCAAACCTCCTTAATCCAAATGTGTATCTCATGTGAAAATCTAGCGGTTTTCCTGCGCTTTTTATTGAGCTCTCGTACGCTTCACCCCACTTCGATGCAAGTGCTTATTAAAAACCACCGAGCATGTTGACATCGTAATTGAAACATCTTTACACCCAGATTGTTGTGGAAACGAAATCTATATATTTTTTTTAACAAGCACCAGTAATTTTCAATTGTTTTCGTCGTGCTTACACCCTAATCAAATATGCACATAATTAGTATCTTAGAGATTGTACTTGACTGTCATCGGTTACTGTCCCGCTGCCTCCGTGTCGGCTGGTATACCCGCGAGGTCAGGTGTACCAACCAGCATCTACTTGGCGGCGGAACAAATCACAGTTGCCGAAAGATCACCGCAACTGCAGACGTCGTGTTTGAACTGCTTGTTCCTGTGAAGCGACGGGCCACGGATCACTTGCTGCAACAGCTCTCCGAAGAATTCGCTGGTATCTGGAAAGAAAATCTCACAGGCTGGAAGACGAAGGAACTACGCCAGGCATCTGCAACATCTGAAGAAACCGACCTTTGTTCCGCGAGGCTGGCGAGAAATCAAATCGAACGTCAATAAAGTTTCTTATAAGTCGATTCCCGACGGGCTAAGGAACAAGAGCTGTTCATTCCGATGGCGCGAAGACATCCTAAGACCCATCCATGAGAGAAGACGAACAAGGAGGTAAGCGAGTCCGTCTGTGTGAAGTTAAACATATGAGCTCATTGACAACGTGTCAGCGATGTCGCCACTGCCACCCACGCAAAGTCATCGTTGTCACAGCACCACTGTCCCCAACGCAATGCCAGTCACCACTGTCACCAAATGTGAGCGCTGTGCCCTTTCCGAGTGGTTCGATGGAGCTGCCGGCGTGTGGTGAGATACTTAGCGACGCTTATCTTTAGTGGTGACGCTTATCGTTAGTGACGTGCTTATCGTTATTGACATGCTTAGCGTTAGTCTTCTCACGGATTTGAGTCTTATCATCATTTTCAGTTGAGTACTCCTCGATGACCGTTGTTTAAGGAAGCCTCATTGGTGCCAGTATGCTATATTTTCGCCGACATTAAGAACCATTGTAGCTTCATTGTTGTCGACCTTGCGGTAGTGCTTTGACATAGCCTAGCTCTTGGTCTGGGGTAAGCGTTTCGCATTCCCATCCAAGAGCTCGCAGACTCCACCGCCCCGCCGCGCTCACAGCCATCCCGCACGAGTTAGCCCGCTCTTGCCCCACGCCCCGACCTTCAGCTGGAGGATCGCCAGCGAGGTTCGCCGCTGCCCACTCCGCAAAGGACGCCGTCATACCATGGCTGAAGGTCGACGAAGAGCGACGCCATACCGGGATGGAAGGTCGGCGAAGAGCGACGCCATACCATGGCTGAAGGTCGGCGAAGATCGACCCCATACCGGGATTGAAGGTCAGCGAAGAGCGACGACGTGCCCCGGCGGGAGGTCGGCGAAGGATGCCGCCATGCCCCGGCGGGAGGTCGGCGAAGAGCGACGACATACCACGGCGGGAGGTCGGCAAAGGATACCGCTATACGCTGACGGAAAGTCGGCGAAGAGCGACGACATACCGGGGCGGAAGGCCGGCGAAGAGCGACGACATACCACGGCGGAAGGTCGGGGAAGGACGCCGCCATGCCCCAGCGGAAAGCCAGCGAAGCGCTTTCCTTCGGCGCTGCGCCAGGATGTAGCGACTGGAGCGATCTGCTGCGCATTTTTGCCGTGCCCAGCATCCATGAGGGACGCAACATCAATATTTGACTAGGAAACAGTGGAACATGATATAAAGAATAGGTTTATAAATGGATGAAAAGATGAGCGGGAATTATCATTTTTCCCCGCATGGTTGCGTCGCACCAGTTTGGCATCTGGCTGCACGAGTCAAAGCAGGTCATATTTACGAGAGCTCCCATCGGCAGCTCACAAACTCCCGGGTTCTCTGCTTCTCTGCCACAGGAGAAGTCAAACTAATTATAATAGTCGTCTCCTGCACGAGGAGACTTCTGCTTGAATCAAAACAGAACTTACCGTATCCGCTTGACTGTTGTGAGGCCGAGGCATCCATGGTGATAAAAAATCATTTCGTCAGGAAATAGTTTGTCCTAGAATATCTCTTAGATGGTTTAGTCCTTGCGCAATGTAATGCGTTCTAAGTGTACAGCCGAGTGAAAATTACCTTAGGAAAAGGATGCGTGTTTCAGTCGTTTTGTAAGATGTATTTTAAGTGTACGTTGAATTACGGACTTGGCTCGCGGGCTCAAAATATAGATGGTCACAAGATCCAAGCCGGTGTTGACAGGGCATGTTCCTTCTTTTTCAGTACAAACATGATAAAATGGCGCACGCTGCCCCTGCTTTGTTGGCAGCGTGCGCCACTGTATTACATATGGAATAAACATACGAAAAATCACTGGAGATCACATGCACTAACTTAACGCAGATTAGCCAAAATGGAATGCTTATGTTTACGGTTGTTCTATAAAAAGATTTGTATGACTCTGTGGGAAAGGTCCGTGAACGAAAATTCATTCACAAGACATCTCTCTGAACGACTAGAAACTATATGTATATTGTAAAGAGGGGATTTAATTTCTCCGAGCAGGGTGAATTTTTCAGACGACGCCTTTCGTAGAGAGGCGTCGTCCGAAAAAAAACCCATTGCCACCAAAACTCGTAATCTCGATCCGTAGTGGTGTCAGTCTCACCTGCTTTGTTGTATTTTTGGATATATTGCTGGTCTATTGTTGGATATATTGCCCCTGACACTGGTCCTATGGCGCAGACTCGTAAATCACGTTATGTGAAACATAATCCGATCCATCCCCCGACGCGCGTATTTCGTTGTTCCTGACGCAATGTCCATTTTCACAAATCCTTCGTAAACAGGTGCTCAATTATTCACCACCTAATTATGGCGTTGTCACGCTCCACACACACGCTTCCAAGTTCCTGCCGCGCCGGCTCTTCTGCTCTGTCGTTCACGTTAAAGCCAGGTGGGTGTGAGTAGTAGGCGCCTCTGACACTGGGCGGAGCCGATCGACGGCCGACGCTGCTCTGCTGCTCTACCAACCAACAGCGAACACGTGTGCGCCGGTTAGTTTGCTGCTAGCCCGAAAACCGCGTGATCATAAGCCATTTATGGTCATGAAGTGGCGAGAACGATGCAACCCATTGCGACATTACGATTTATTGTTTTAACTCCATTCTGTTTAAGATTTATTTGCTTTTAACTTGAAACTGCACAGGATCGGGCTGCAGCCATTTCCAGGAAGCAGCAAACATGCGACGTAAATCAGCTAGTGCATTGCCCGCAAGGGAATGAGATTCTACATGCCACCCAGAACTAATGACCCGTACTCGATCACTTGATCACTTGATCTTGAAACTTGATCACTTGAAACATGCACTGTCAAGAGATCCCACTGGTCTTAACAGGGCTAAGGTGCGCCATAAATCACCAGCACACGAGAGATCCCGCGGGATCGTTACGGTGGGAAAACAGCAGAGAAACGAATGATCTGCACATTTGCCATGTCAAAGAAGGTTGGGACCTAGTCGAGACTAGGCCTGGCAACGACATCATGACCTTGCCATGAGGATGTCTTAGGGCATTTACATGCTGAAGGCATCAAAATACGGTTCTTTCAATCATAGGTTCCAAGCTCCTCCAAACCGTCGTTCTCGATAAAATAAGTTTCAAGGCGTGTACTAGTACGTCTCCTAGCAAAAGACATACCTGGGTTTCAGCCCTAGCCATACAAGGGTTTAAGCCCTAGTCAACACCTGGTTAAACCCTAGCCATACACGATATTTAACCCTAGCCATACGCGCGGTTAAAACAGCTGTGGCTGGTTACATGTTGCAACGCTAGCACGGATCACTTCAGCATGTTTTGTATCCATAAGGGCGATTTTTTACTAGCCTTTCATGAGCTTATCACCCTTACTCTCACGGATTGTTTCGGTCTTCCGGTGCAGATTCGGATTTCTTCAAACCGGTGAAAACTGTGTACAAACGGACAGATCAATGGAAGGGAAATACCCGAGTGTACAACCAATAAGAAGGCGACAGCGGTCGCATGAAATGTTGAAAGAAGCAGCAGAAATTATTCCGTCCAGATGAGCCGGGAAGACAGACGCAACCCGATTTCACACGATGTCAGCAATAGCGATGCCTGGATCACTGTTGAGCAGATGCACAGACTCTGAACTGAAACCTTTCAATAAATCTTAAAGATCTAAAAGCTGTTTTTGGACTACTTCTTCCGTGCACCACTGTAGCCATATCTAACATTAAGCTGTTTGCAATTGTGGGGCAGTGCAGCTGCGTCCCCAAATTAACGACAGTGAGGTTACACCCGTGTAGACTCCCAAATAAACTCCGTGTAGACTCCCAAACTCCTGTCGAATACGACAGCCGTGGTCCTGCAAATATTTTTAGCAAGAAATTAGTATCATGTGTCATAAATAGATGGACTTTCGACAGGGACAACGAGAGTCCCTCTCACAAGTTGAGGGGCCCACGCATCTTTTCGGTTTTTTCTTTTCAGCCAATGCCCATAGGATCATTTTTTCAGGAAGTTGAAAGACTAAGCCCCTGCTCTAACCTCTGCCCCCCCCCCCCCCATTCCTATGCCACTGGCCTTCACAAGCTTGGAAATCATTAAACTTACACATAAATCTGTCGAAAATTTGTGTATCGCTTGTAACCTTGACAACCTGAGCATTGTGAGACTTTATAGCATTGACGTGATATATCCAAAAATTGTTAGGTGAAGACGTTGAGGTAAAATTGAAGTGTTGACTCCAAACCTCTGAGGGATTTCTTTGATACCCTGATTGGTCGGATACAGGCTCGAGATTTGGGGTGTACTCAGCTGGGTGTCATCTTTCGAAGCATAACAGATGAGAAGAAATCAACAATTATAGGTGGCAGAGTCAGCTAGGTCCATAGGACCTACAGGGTTTAGAGGGCGGGGCAATGATTCATCCATCACGCAATACTTTTAGCTGAAGCTGGTCAATTTCCAACATTATCAGAGGTTGTTTGCGTGAAAAACAGCGGCATCATTTTGGAGCAACAAACAGCTCATGTGCCATGGGATAGCATATTTTTCCAAAGCTCTAGAAACATCAACTGAATGTTGATTGGATGCAACTCAGTGCAGCACAGGGTACCTGACACTACCTGGAGGGCAAGTTAGATCCTCCCCTGACCCCATCCCCGAGGCTAAATCTCCCTGGGACCAAACAGGACCAACTCGTTAGCAAAGCTCTGAGCCTTAAGGCCCAGTGTTTGCTGAGCACTGTATAAAGCAAGCAAATGTGGCTAAGTGCAACGCTCGGGACGTCAAAGAAGAGTTTTTAAGAATTGCATACTAATCGGACCGTTTGCCATATGGAAAATATTAATTATGCCGCTGATAATGATCAAATGCTAGCATGCATCAATAGTGCGGCTGAATTGGCATGTTCCAATTATGACATTTTTTCTGTAATTGTAACAGTATTAGACACATCAGAGCGTCTGCAAGTGTGCGTGGGTCGCACTTGAAACCAAAATTGCACAAGACATTTATGACACCAATTTGCAGGGATGTAGTTCCCTCTTCCGTTGTGGGGGGAGGGCGTTACAGTCTCCCAACTTGGGCGCCAGGTCACTCCAACATGTGCTCCATCTCCTCTCCCGTAACCCTGAGAAAAAGGGGTCCAATTCCAAGAAAAACTTCTTTATTTTTGTTTTGGGTGGACTGCACCGTTTGCAATGGCAAGCCCCCCTCTCCCAACTTATGTGGCGCCCCTGAAACTTAGCTTCATGAACTTTCCATTAGAGATTTGAAGTAGCGTCGGTGTAAGGTTTAAAAACACAATATTTCTTTGTTGGCTTCTTTACGTCGCAATATGGGAGGCATGATGACATAAACGTCAGGATGGGAAGTACCTCGACGTCAGGATAGGACGTACCTCGACGTCAGGATAGGAAGTACCTCGACGTCAGGATAGGAAGTACCTCGACGTCAGGATAGGGGTACCTCGACGTCAGGATCGGAAGTACCTCGACGTCAGGATAGGAAGTACTAGGACGTCAGGATGGGAAGTACCTCGACATCAGGATAGGGGTACCTGGAAGCAAATATTCCCGGCGAGTGCTGAACAATCAGCGGAGTGAAATGCCTATGTCACCCTGTATTTTGCAAGCAGCGCCAGTGCGGTATTGTTATGCCTCTGCGGCACCAGCACTGTGTAAGTTGTGATACTTAGCCAGCGCAATGGGCTAGCGAACTGTCATTGAAGCTTATCAGCGCTGCATCATTCATTAAAAGCAACTAATATCTATACTCTACACTAGGCCGGCACCGATTTGAATGCCATTTTTGAAAAAAAGCGTCCAAAATATAGTAAACTCTGGTAAAAATGTTGCCACCTAACCCGCTAGTGTAGGGTGGTGGTCCATGACAGACATGGGTTCGAGCGACGCTGCTCCGCCCATAGCCGACCAATTCCACTCGCACGCCGATATCACGTGACCAGTGTTAGCTGACCTGCCCGCAGGGCATAGCTGGGAACGAAAGGTGCAGAAGCGATTTGTTGGTACAGAACGGGCAGTGGAAAGGAACGAACTGAGCGGGCTGAAAATATTTCATGACCACATGCTATCGCCATGGTACTATGAGGAAGAAGGGTTGTACTTATCGGGGAAGTAAGAAGAAAAACTCTACCAGTAACCGGTTGTTGAATGACCAGAGATTCCCATAAGTGACGGGTTGTTTACGACCAGAACTCTGATGAAATATCGACTGACATGCATTGGCTCCTAATTTTATGGTTAACTCCGCGCATACCTCTCAAAACAAAATTATAATTGCTTCCTGTTATATCAAATATTGCTTAAAAGCTGACGTCATTGGGACATTTGGTATCAGTAAAGTCATGGTACATTTTATGAGGCCTCGACGCATTTGCTCGCCTAGCACTCTGTAACAGATTTGATGTGAATATGGTTATTAACGCTCTCACGAGAGGGTGGGAGGGTCTAATGCTGACACCAACCAAACCAAATGCATGCCTACGGTTTCAGTGGTGCGCTGAAGGCTGTAACGACCAAGGCTGCTACTACGTCCGCACTAAAAGGCAGGCCTCCCTGAATGTCCAATTACCGACCAATGAAAACAGAGGAACCTTGGTTGTGGTGGGTAATGTTATTCGACCATGCTTATCTTCACATCGATGAATATACACATGATAGTAAATTATCATCGTATTTGCATGTAAATTACCCTCTAGTTACAATTGCGTATTAACTTATTATATTTTGAACATAAATTATTATGGTACATCGTGCAATCATAATTTCATATTAATTAATTATATTTTGAATATAAATTATCATACTAATTTATCATCGCTACGTCAACAACTCAGCGGCACCGCCATTTCTATCGCGCCATGGCCCCTGAGCACTTATATGGCATTTACACCAGCTGACGTTCCATGAGATGTGTGTGACGACGTGCTGTCACGCTTCCTATGAAATAAACAAACTAGGCCCGTCACCTCTTCCAAACTACCCTTCAACAGACCAACGGCGCCGCACGAGGGCTCCACATACATTGCACCTCTCCTGCCTTCTTACGAGCCCATGTGGCGAGAAGAAATCTGATTACTCACGGAGCAGCGTGTTTTCGTTGTGGTGACTCATCAGGAGGACTGAGTGTGCGTGCGTAGCACGCTTCGTTGCGTCACGAGAGTGACCGCAGACGAGACCTAAATACTTGAGGACTCCATAGACAATCATCTGGTCCAACGTGGGAACATGCCGAGGATTTCGCCAAAGCGCGGGCCGGGAGCGGAGTAACAGACATTTTACGGCGGCTGGAGGAAGTATTTTCCTCAGATTTCGAGACTTCTGCAGCGAATTTTACGGGTCCCTCTGGTGTTCAGAGTTTCCTGTTGGGGGTTGAGTGAAGTGCTGGTTTGGGATAAGGTGTTTTTAAATATATTTAAAGCTCCAACCGTAGTCAGGCTGTTCAGAATGTCGTAATAAGATTATTACAAAGCATTCAGTCGCCGAACTGTTGGCGAGCTGTGGTGTAAAATGCTTTGCAAAGTTTTTGCGGAATGTTATGCGATCTTTTACTCGAACGATCGGCCGTTATATTTCCTGGTTTACCTGATGTTTTGGACCTCCTGATATGTCAGGGCTCCCGGTGATCTTAGGCCATCTCTGGAAACCCCTCGTGCCTCACAATAGCGTTGTGGTCCTTCATGTTTCTGGGTGCCCCGCTGCTTACGGTAGCCATGATGCCTTGGGGCTCTCTGGTACTACTCGGGCTCACGTTTTGGCCCCCAAATAATCCCCAAATGTGTGGCCTTGGCCCACATGGCGTCTCTCCTGCGGCCTGCCCTGTTCTGGGGTTTTCTTTGCTTCATTCGTATTCATCTGGGGGCGGCTTCCGCAAGAGAGCGCTAGACTTACCCAGAGTCCTCTTGGCAATGCGTGGCTTCCGTTCCCTATTGCCCAACGCCGTCCAACGTCATAACCTATGACGTCACATGTAAATCCATCACAACAGTACCTGCGCCATGGAGTGCAGCCGCTTGTGTGTGACGTCATAGGCAGCAGCATTAGGTAGGTACTTTACCAAGGTAGAACTGGGCCCTGGTGCGAGGTGGCCGCCGTTAATCAATACCGCATCCCCGCCGACCGCCTCTGGCCATACTGCCGAGAAATACAAGGCTGCGGGCGGCGGCAAGACACATATGCGCCACCTCCCTCATCCACCGACAGCAGGGTTAATGTAATGAGGAGAGATGTAATGAAATGCGATGCAAATTTAACGAGACAGCGCTGTGTTCGCTGCAGCGAAGCGCATTGTACGGTCAGGGCGAGGCACTGCCGGCTTGGCGCCGGAAACAGCACGTGACGACGGCGCTCGGCACATGAGATTGCAGGCTCGTGTATTACGCTCCTGATGTCTGACGTGGGGCCTATATTTGACACTTACTTATTGTTTCTTAGTATTACGATGCGTATGAATTGCTGGCGTGATAAATAAATCCTTCGAGAAACACATCTCACACATTGGGTATACCGAATTCGAGGAATGAGTTCTTGATCGCATTACTTAAACGTGAAATTCGCGGGAACGAAGACTTAAATAGGGACAACGCATTTAATTTCGTGGCAGGCCGTGGATGTAACCTTTTAATCGGGGAATGTGCGGCATGGGCTTCGCTGTAAATCGGGTCTGCACTAGCTCTGCACAGGGTGGTGACGTCACTGGTGCCGAGACTTCAACGCGGCGCGGCCGCTTACCTTGCGGCGTAACGTTGCGGCCGTACATCGGCAATCATTAACTAATAAAATTTTATTAATTATATATGTAATATAATATTGCATGCATACTTATCTAATTAAATAAATAATTAGCCTTAATAAAAAGATGACGATCAAACTGTCATCAAAAGGTACAGCTGACCAGCGGGCCAATTATGAGGAATTTAATGGCGAGTATGACGGTGTGCTATGCAAGCCTTTGCTGCTATCCATCAACATGCAGCCACATGATAAGTGAAAACGTACACAAGAGGCTGATAAGAGGTCGGGCGACCGGGACGGACTCCCTTCGCATCGACAATGAATAAACTGTGGGCGACAGGTGCATAAGACCAGCAAGCTAATCGTGAAAACTTGAACGTCAAATGTTATGATGTGCTTTGCAAGCTTACGCGGCCAATTATTTCCACGAAATTTGAGTGAAAATTAAAAACGCCTATGCAAAAACCACTGCAGAGGTAAGTAGCCATGACACCGGACCGCCTTCGCATCGACAAGAAGCCAAATGCTGGGGTAGAGATATAGAACCAACAACAGAGAGCTGAATGCTTGTAATTTATTAACAAGCATGATGCCATAGTAATGATGAATAAAGTAGATGATGCAAGAGCATACGTCCGGCTGTTAAAATGCAATCAGCGTAAAAAGCGAAACAAGCGTAACATGTTGTGCATCGGCAGCCTAGAAAGAGGACTAACTTCTTACTTGTAGCGAGAATGTCATTTCTGGTAGGTGCATATATGTACAACTATTTCAGGTACAATAAAATGGTAAGCGTGTTCATGTGTTTTGCGAGCTTATCTTCAGCAAAGCCGTTAAAGTGAAAGCGGCGAGTGAAGTGAACACGCCTCCGCAGGGCCGCGGGTACTGGGGAGAGGATGTGTCCCAACTTTCCTAAAACTTAGCAGCTGTCCGATGGGCACCGACTGAAGAGAAGTAACCAAAATGGCTATAACTACCCTCCCTCCAAGCCCAACTTAGGAGAACTTCCGCCATTAAATTATAAGCCCTTCTATTCTTAGCACCATAACACCAGTCAACGCCGAACATCTGGCCTATCGAGGTCATTTAACCCTCACCCTGGTATGGGAGGGGTCGATGCGACCGTCTTCCCCCCACCCTTCACTCAGGTTTTCTGAGGTCCCTTTGATATGTTGTGCAATTTCGCCTGAGTTTTCGGCTGCCGAGGAGAATCCATTACGCGTGTTTTGACCTGAAAAACCAGTCCCCGGCGTTTCTGTTGTCCGAGCTGCGGCGTTTTTTAAGAACATTGCACGACAATCTACTGTCGGTACGGGCGGCGGGCGGCGACCGACGATGCAGCGGAATGCAAGCGGCGGGATGGTATTGTCGCATTAACAAAGACATACATCATAAGCAAATCGTCAAAACACGAAACAAAATATAATGCTGTGCTCCGAATTGAACAAGAAACGCACTTGTTTAGAATCCCTGTTCCTGTTGTGCATGGTCTCGCACATATAAACATGTCAAGCTGAGAAGTTGGATTTTCGGGAAAGTTCCGTCTTTGGTCTGGCATAATAGGGCCAATTATTGACCAAGAAACATCAGAAATCATCATCGATCGTAAGGTGTTGTTAAGACCAACCCACTGTCACTGCCTAGTAAGCTCCATGTTCCTTACTTTTTGACGTCACAGGAGGGGTTTTCACATTGGCCCTTCCCGTACGAGTTCTCGTTATGAGAAACGGCAGATCAGAGCGAGGTTAAAAAGGCGTCAGTCCAGGACAGCAGCCATGGCATGCCTGCAAGAAAAGACGCTCGCTGCGAAGATGATCCACATGATACCGTAGCACAACATGTTCCGAGTAAAACTCGCTAACACACCGTCGCACATGGTTGCGCCAAAAAATTCTGTGCACCTTTGAGTCCCTCGCGCAAGCGCACTCCGGACTTCTAACGCAGACTGAATGTCCTGCATATGCACCACCTGGATGCTGCCATATACTTGCCTGCCGCACGAAGACAAACTAGCATCCCATATGGCAACTTTCAGCAGGAGCGGTGATAACGTCACAGTTGCCCGTGCTAGCGCAAATGGAGACGCCTCATTATTATTCATCATCAGCTCAACATGCGCATGCCCCTTTCTAAGCGCGCACCACTACGCATTAATCGACCCATAATGCACCTTTAATGCCGCTCCGTGATCTCCAGCGACAGGCCGCACCACGCGGCGAGCCCACATCACAGCTCGGTCCGGCGCGGGCAGCCATGTTGCCGGCGGCGCGGCTGCTGTCACGCGGTGGGGCGCGCCGTGCGCGTCGCTTCGCGCGCTCGCCCTGTCGGGTCTCCAGCGGACTGCTGCCGCGTCCGCAAAAAACGAGCCCTCGGTGCTTTTTGTGGTGCTTCGCGCTCCATCCGCGATGCCACCTAGTAGCCATGTAGTTGTTCTCTTTGACGTAGGCTGCTGATTTAATGAAGTAGATTTGACGTAGATTGACGTAGATCGCTGGCCGAGATTCACAAGGCGCTGTCGGAGGTAACAAGGGTGGCTGCTTCCGCAGTCTATTCACCGACTCGTTGCCAACGAGATGGCATATAATCCCGATCCAGACCATGACTGCGCGCTTCCCATTCTCTCGCAGTGAGACCAGCGACATGTGTCTGATGCGACTCCACACTTAGGCTGAGGTGGGCTCCGCGAGAGGAGTTCTGTGTGTCAGGGGGGGGGGCAGCAAAAATGACTGGACTCGACCTCTTAAGGACGCCAACAAACGGATTTCCTCCCGGATTTTCATTCTCTTATCAACGCCGGGGGGTGGGGCTGGATCCCTGCCCCAACCGCTAGCTGAATAGGAAGCTACGCTGATAGATCAAATCCATGAGAAGCGCTCCGCCCCGCGTGCCATGTATCTTGCCTACGTTCTCGCTTGCTTGAACGCAAGAGCATGTCTGACGTCCGAGAGCGATTCAAACGTCCAAAGGTTGTTTCCATAACTAAGGTAGCGGATTTGCATTCCTTCACTCACTGGGGCGCCGGAACCCATCGAGACCTACATGCCCTGAAAAATAGCAGACAGGAAGACGTGACGTGATGGAAAACGTGACAGAACATGCTGTGACGTGACAGAAAACGTGACAGACCGTGATGTGACTTAACGCGACTGAGATCGTGACGAACGCGGCATGACTGGGTTAACAGTGTGCAGAACGACGTGATGTGACGGATGCGCGATAGAAAACGTGACAGAAAGTGACGTGAGCCCACAGAAAAAGTGACGGAACGTGACATAATGTGACGTGATGCGACAGAAAGCAAGGCAGCACATGATAAGACGTGACAGAAAACGTGGCAGAACGTGACATGATATGCCGTGACGTGACAGAAAACGAAGCAGAACGTGACATGACGTGACTTGATGTGACTTAAAACGTGGCAAAACATGACGTGGCGTGACAGAAAGTGATGTTCCGGCGCTGATACGACGGTGACGTCGACAAGGCTCATGAGCACTATAGCCATGCGAATTTCTGCAGGTTCGACATCGATTACCGCGGAATCTGCGGATCACCACGGATTGATCCTGCCGTTGTCTAGTCTTCAAGCGAACGGTGTTTCACTGCTTTGTTAGAACTAAGTCCTTGCTTTTTTCTCTTTCTTTCCAAATTCCTTTTTTCATCTCTCCAAATGTCCAATCGAGGCTTCATTGAACAAGGGTTCGACAAATCAACACAGACACCTAAGGAGCACCCAGTGATTATTTCAGCGTGCAACGTCGTCACCGATCGCGAACGTCGGTGCTGCTCACGCACAGCGCGCGTGCGGAGCGCGGCTGGCCCCTGGGCGAACTCCGCGCTCCGAGGGCCCGGCGCCACCGGGGACGCGAGGTCACTCTCCGGGGACCCGCAGCCGCTCCCCCTGCTAATGGGGCGCAGTGCCCACGGCAGGCGGCACGCACCGACAAATGACGACGTCCAGACTGTGGCGCGGTCGATCAGCTGAGCAGCCGTGACGTCAGAGCGGTGGCGTGACGTCAGAGTGGTGGCGTGACGTCATAGCGGTGGTGTGGCGTCAGAGCGGTGGCGAGGCGTCAGAGCGGTGGCGTGACGTCAGAGTGGTGGCGTGACGTCATAACGGTAGGGTGACGTCGGAGCGGTGACGTGACGTCAGAACGGTATCGTGACGTCAGAGCGGTAGCGTACCTTCAGAGCGGTGGCGTGACGTCGGAGTGGTGGCGTGACGTCAGAGTGCTGACGTGGCGCCTGAGCGCTGACGTGACGTCAGAGCGGTGGCGTGACGTCAGAGCGGTGGCGTGACGTCGGAGTGGCGGTGATGTGACGACTGCTGCTGTCACAGCCGCACCGGTTCTGTCCGCCGTTCATTGGTGGGGCAAACGAGCGTTACCTTCCGTTGTGTGCGGTGTTTGCTGCTCGTGGGGAACGCCTGCTTGGTGACGCCCAGTGGACGTTCACGATTTTATTGCGAATTTCTTTGCGGCTTGCAGCAAGTATCCTGTGGCCTGCCGGGATACGCTGGTGAATTTTTATCTGCTGTTTGCTCTGATATAAGTCCCATTGTTTGACTTGATCAGCACCTTTTTTGATCAAGGCGTTGCTGTTGAGCCCATATCAAGCCCATGTTCACTGGTATGCGTGAATGCTGGTGAGCAATAGTTTGTAGTTAAACATTATGGTTTCAGAGTTTTCATGCTGAATTATCCATCTTCAGTATATCAGAAGGCACTAGTTAAACGCCGGTATAGTGCAAAAATTTGTTATATTGACCGTACTCGACACCGACGAAAGCAGTCGCAAACTTGGAACTTTTGTATATCCTGATACCCGGTACGGGTCAACTCAACCTTTTGACTTCGCCGCCTGAGATCAGGGCAGCCCTGAGCAGCACCGCATATTATTATGTACCCAGACGTGAAAACCGAAAAGTTCTTGATTTTGTGTGGTTTGGGCAACGTTCGTGGTGTCTGATGTTCGTAGTAAGTAGCTTTTTTACCTACATACTACTGTGGTATGGATTATCGTGACCTTCCGTCTTAACGGCCTGAGTCGCGCGCGGACGCTGGGCTATGTGGGATGTTAGGATGCAGCAGCTTGGATTATTCATTATTTTAACATATTTCGGTGGTAACGTCTGTACAGATTTTGTTTTTTTTTTAAGATTCACGCATCGTAGTTTTCAAATCCATTGTTTGCTCTACCTTGCTCAACCCTTGTCACTTGTGATCACAAGCATAGCTTGCACTATAATGTCGTTTAACCTCTACCGCCTGGTGTACGGAAGGTAAGTAGCTCAGCATAAGGACTTTGAGCTGATAAAGCTGAGAAAAACACAAGCTGAAGGCTTTCATTTCTTGTCAGATGAAGCCAGGTACTTTCGAGAATACTTGCTTACGCTTACGGCCGGGAAATGGTTTATGCGAAACGATTACATTAATCAACTTCTAGCCTTAGATATACGTAGGCTTAATAACGACTACGTCCTATGCATTATCGAGAACGCGAAGGTGCAGGGAGGTATATGGATCAGCCAAAAGTATCTAATTAGAAAAGAAACAATAAAAGTAGTGTCACCGTTTCTTCACGCGACTTTACGCGACGAAAGGCGGGTAGGAGTGTGTACCCAACCCTTAAAACTTTCTCGCTCTCTCCCCGGAGTCCCTGAAGGTGGCAAAGAAGAGTGCCGACATTGTAGCGGTTGATGCGTCTGCGACTCTGCGTTAACCACTGCGCGTCTGGGAAACCAGGGGTACTGGGTTCGATTGCCTGCGGTGCCCGCCCTTCCTGCCAGGATGAGAGGCAGGCGACGCCATATAGCCTCAGCAGTTGAGTGGGTCGTAAAGCTCCAGTGACACACAAGGTGGCAAACGCTGGGAGCCGGCGAGGGCTATCGTGGGTTCTGGAGATAATTATCTCTGTTATGGCATGAAAGAGGTCGTAAATTCAAGAAAGCTATGCATATTATGGCTTATCGGGTGAAAAGAGGCTTGCGGGACAGTTTTACGGCATAGTTGGCACATTATGTCATTTCATGGCTTGTGTGTCGTCTTACCCTCCGAAGGATTTAAAAGGATTTCAGACACTTTTTGCTCCGGAAAAACTTTTAGCCTATTGACTGGTATACTGTTGTATCGTATTGCAGATCGTATCGAAACAAGAGAAAGTGGTGCGGTCCGTACCATAGCGGAGTTGCTCAGAACAACTGCTGCGTCTGGTGTTTCCGAAAAAGAATTCAGACCTTTTACAAGCGGCATTTTTGTTTCGACAAACGTCAACGCGCGTCTAAACAAACCGCCTTCTTCAGATCGGCCAAAATGATTCGGGCAGGAGCCAGCAAAACCGCGCTACGATAAAAGAGCTGGAATAATTATATTGGAATGACGAATCAGTTCAGCAAATCTAGCGCGAAAAAGGGACATCAAAAACATTTTACTGGCAATGCCATTTTGCCGATATTTTTTTTAGTTCGTTGCGCCCGGATAATGATCTAAGCGCAACTTTAACCATACATAGAAACGGGCAGGAAATATTCATGACTTACCACTTCAACTGTCTCATTCACGCACTGAAGGAGGTTACATGCGACAATTTCAGCCAGGCTAAGCACCTGGGCGTGCTTAGAGCTCCGCGAGAGCTTTCTTCCTTTACCAAAAGCATTCAAGCAGCCAAATCAAACGCTGAACACTTGCCAGAATTCAACACAGACGTGTATAGAACGCAATTTATGCTCATTTCCACCAATGACATGACACAACATCCATGAAAACTTGCTTGTGCAACTCAGTGCGGAGCATCACAGTCCAGCAACGTATTTCTTTGCTGTAAACAGATACTGTTGCAAAATCCGCTTTGGCCAAACCAAGCAAAATTGACGCAAAGAGCTGGCGCGTCCTATTTACAGCAAACCCGAAGATGACCGGGTGAAGGTCACAGGGCATGTCCGCATGACACTGCCAGTTTATACTGTCAGCGGGATTAGAGAAACAGTGGGCCTTTCCATCTGAGGAGTGGCTGGTATTGCCTGTCCGACTCGTGCATGCAAGCCTGATGGTTTGCCCAGTCGGCTGTGATCGGTTCGGAGGCGGCTGGTCGGTATACATCGCGGCGCGATTATAATTATATTATATAATTACTATATATATATATATATATACTTATATATATATAATATATAGTTTGCGGCATGCTTTTTTACCTCGATTGGTATGGCCTGGTGAGGCGTTAGCGAGAATTGACTCTGCTTTGACGTCTGGCTTGTCGTAGTGCGACGACCTTTGATATATTAAATGCGTGCTGGCAATGGCAAGCTATTCTCAATTCTTGGAAGGAAGGCGGCTGTGCGCGTGAGGTTATTTTTTGTCGGCGATAAGAAATGAAAATAAACGAAGCCGGCTTTGAATCTGCACGACTGGGAGATTGATGTTGCCCGTGCAGGGAACATACATATTCATCCGTCGATAAAATTGTGGGCCAACACAAAGGCCCGTACGGATACCCAGGGAAGCATTTGTAGTGTCGGGGGCAGATTTCTCGTATGGTGGTGTGTATTCGCCGGCAAAATTTCAAGCGGCAACGTAAAATTAGAACTCTTATTAAAGTTCACTGGAAATTCTAATTTACAAACTTCCACGACGATATTTCTGAACGCAGCCTCAGTGTGGCTCGCAACAGGATAAACAGTTTCGTAAGTCTCCGAGTGCCAACAAAGTCTTGAAAAGAAAAAAGTATGCGTGCGAAATGTAAGGCGGTTGAATCACCAGCAGGCACTCTCTTGATGAAAGCGGCGAAAACAACATGGAGCGGGTGACTTCCTTTTAACAACGCTTTTGTTCAAAATCCGCAAAAGGAAATCTGGTCGATCATTTGGTTACCTTGCAGACGCTTGCCTCTAGACGGTCTGTAAGACCACCCACCTCCTTGGACAAGCCACTCGCGAACCTTTCATCTCGCTATCCCAAAGGTCACTTGTACGCGTTCGTCCCAAGAGTAGTTTGCGGACGGGTTGTGACACTCTGGCCACCTGCTGCGCTGCGCTAAGCTGCGCCACTCTGGCCACCTGCTGCGCTGCGCTAGCTGCGCCACTCTGGCCACCGATGACATGTTGCTGGACTGAGAACGGGGCATGTGGAAATAGACATGTTTTTATTTAAAACTAGCATTCGCCGCCTCGGTCGTCTGCGGGAACCATGCTGGACTCATAATCCAGCGGCACTGGGTGCAAGTGCCAGAGCGCGCGCAATGCTTGGCCCGAATGAAATGGAAAGGTCAGCTGGCAACCGGCCAACGGAGGTCAGCTCAGGTCCGGGGTGGTCATGCCGCAGCATTGTGCGGCAGGTAAAACCCTCCGCATCTCTGTCTGGTGAAAGGTTGGAGGCAAAATCATTCGCTAAACTTTACGGCACGAGTTAGGTGGTAGCTTCAGAGCACACGCAACAAGCATATGCTTAACAGGTAGTCTGAACCCAAAGTCACCTATGGAAACCACGGGGAATGAAATTATAAAAGTATACTACTAATCATCAAACAAAAAATGGATGACTAGGCACCGACGAAATAAGGGCAGTTAAATAGATGACTTCGTTTTTTTATAAGAGCGAACTTTTGGCACGTCGCGTCCGCCCTTATATGAAGCCCCAGCGACTGCAGGGGTCACATTAGGTCGCAGGGGTCATGGCGCAGCCGAAGCTCGAACCCGTGCTTGAGAGATAGACGACTTCTCCAAAGAGCTTGTGTCCGTCATGAACAAATTAAGGAAGCCGCAAGCTAGAGCGGAAAGTGCATGCTGCATAAAGCAAACAGCTGTCTTCCGTGCCTCATCTTGTCGCGATCCGCCACGGCCCGTGTGCCAGAGACCACCGCCGCCGCCATCGTCCTCACTCTCGAATGGACGGGGCGCGGTGGAGGTCAGGGTCAGGTCAGGACAGCCGGCTGGCGAGTTATGTTGTGACGGGACAGCACTCCGCAATGTTGATTTCAGTTCAGCAGTTTAGTATTCAGTTCAGTTCAGCTCTTCGAAACACCCCACTAAGTGGGTTTGTGCTGTTTCAATGTCAAAATATAAGCGACGCAATGCATCTAAGTTTGCTGCCAGTCAGGAGGGCCAAGTAAAAGATTATGCATGAAACGTCAAGCTTGAAATGAACCATGTGTCATGCAGATGATGTACCGACGATGATGATGGCAGGCTTTCCTCGCATCTTATGGATGACAGCCTGAAAGGCGGCGCAGTGACGATGCTTAAAGAAGATGGCAGGTGATTCCATGGAGGCGCTGCGCGATATGAAAAGGTCTCCTGGGTCGTGGGTCGCTTACACTTTCAGAGACAGGGTCTGGTCCTGTCAGAGCCACGTGCTTAACGCGATGACACAGCCGCGAGACTTACAACCCGGATCTCGACAAGCTCGCCTTCCCTGCCGCAACTTGAACTCTGCCACAGTTGGCGAAGAGGATCCCGATGTTTGACCATTAACAGAAATCTAGACCTGAGGTGAACCACTTCCTCGCACTCAGGCCCCTCCCCCCCCCTCCCTCATGGAATCGAGGCCCGGTGTGATGTGTTCGCTCTGCCTGCTCCCAGTGACCAAGCCACCTAGAGCTGGGGTGCACCACTCCGTCACACTAAGCCCCTCTCCCCATCGAACCGAGAACCGGTGTGATGAGCTCGTTCTGTCTGTCTCCGGCGATCAGGCCTGGTAGTGAGATTCACAGCTCTCTGGATCAGTATCCGGATCAGTATCACAGTGAGACAGATCCACTGTTCTCTGTTGTCCCGAAAGGTGGTACTGGTCGGCACCGCTCCAGACAGAGCGACAGTCCGGAGGTGGGGAGAAAACTGTAACTATGCACTAGAAGTTCCAGAGCATAGGGGTGGAAACATAACCGTTACCGTTATCGTTACCGTTACCGTTAACCGACCGATACCGTTAAGCTCGTCACCGCCGGAGATCAGGCAGGTGGGTCCGCCAGACCAGCATACCCGAACCTTCGCGGCCGTCCTGGACCTTCAGAACCTTCACATACACCTTCGCATATGCGGTGGTGCATGTGAAGGTCACGTAGTGTCAGGCCAGGTCAGGGCGGCCGGCTGGCGAGTTATTGTTGTCGTCACGGGACAGCACGCCGCAATGCGTGATTCGTGTGTGATCGTGTGCGAGCTGACAGTCGTGTTGAACCGACAGTCGCTGAGGGCTTTGGGGGGGGGGGGGGGGGTGGGAGGGGAATAGACCCAATGACTGAGCCCAGGGCGACGCCGCGAGTCATGGGACGATTAAGTCCGAGGAGCCCGCCACCGCCTGCTTCAGATCGCAGAAATCGCTGGGGAACCATTCCGATCACGCGCCTTGCTACTTTTGCTTGCTCGGGAGGACGCCATGATCAAAGCTGCCAAAAGAATTTTCTTAAATCAACCGTCGTCCGCGATGCATGGTGACCTTCGGCTTAGATTCACAAATCACGCTCACGACAACTTTCACGCCCAGCAACAGGGTCCGCTCCCAGCAACAAGCTCCGCTTAGCTGGGTGGACTCCCTGGACATCCAGCTCAAAACCCAGCACGAAAACGACCAGTCAGTTGCCCCTCCGACTCATGCGACCGCACAGACGTCACTAACACCGTGAATGAGTGGTTGTAGCCTGTTGGGTGGTTATAGCGGGTTGTCATTAGCTGGCTTTGGCTATGACTACTTTAAGCCTTCTCATGTATTACTTGCCCTTGCCTATTGCATAACACAATGCCTGCCGGGTATGCACCAACCGCTTGGCCTGCTTCTTTTATGTTTGTTTCCTCTTTCTAGCTGGAAGTGCCGCGACTTGATTTTATGTTTTCCTGGTGTGAACTTCACGGTTTATTGCGTCGCTGGGATAGAGGGAAGGGTACTCCTGCTTATCTGTTCTTGGGTACGGTATAGAAAAAAAAAATAGTAAGCCCAAAGGTGGGAGAGATCAGGACATTGGATTCGGGGAGCCACGGCTAAATCCGTGGTCCAGCGACCCAAAACGGCCGGCCATATTTGTCTTGGTGCTGGCCACTCTTTGACGCGTTGCTGCTAAAACACCGTCATGACGTGTACAGCTTATGCACGCTTGCCAGCGAACCTGTTTTCTTTTCGGAGGTAAAACGGATGTCAACTGTTGAAAAAGCATTATCTGTGGGGGGTACGTCAAAATGAGATGAGAAATTACAGCGCTGAACAGTTGCGTGAAACTTGACGCTTTGTTCAAGCCGGGACGATCTGGCTGGCTATTGATCACAACCATTGCTACAGTACCCATGCGTTCACTATTATTTACACCATAGACTATATAACGTAGTATAACTTTTGACGATTTCCGTTGTAACCCCCGGCTCAGTTTCACGAATCACGCTAATAAAAACTATCATACCAAGCCTGCTCCAAAGGTGGGAGGGGTAAGGCTCTGGGTCTGGAGAGCCATGGTAACATCCATGGTCTGCGACCCAAAACGGCCGGCCATATTCCTTGGCGTTGATTGGCATATGATTCCATTGAGTTCAGTGCACGTTAACTGCAGCTAAGAATATCACTAATGAATCAAGCGCAATGACATGTTCTTTTAAGAACAAGCTACCAACATGGGAATCACACCGGGTAATAGTAACACTAGTTGAACCCGATAGAAGGCTACACTAAGTCCCCTTTGAACGGACTTGGCCCACCGGAGTTCTTCGGATATTCCTTTAAGGAATGACTAGCCGACAACTTGTACTGATTTGAGCTTTAATTCCAGAATTTGAACGTACAGAATAAATCATGATGAACTGTTCAAGACATGAGCTTAAGGTTGCGTCAGCTGTGCCAGTTCGTTTTCAAAGCTGACGTTTTGTTTGAGTTGTCCGTGGGTAGCTGGACTTTTCGGACGTCCGTTTGGTTAATAACCTGCGCAAAAAACCGTACCAATTCGAAAAACTTACAATGCGCATGAGCGCCACATTGAGACGAAAAGTGGCGCAGCTTTTTCAGCTGACTGCCGGTTGATGTGTTTACATGGCTCTACGGCAGTCCCTTGAGCATCTCCGGAACGGAGGACGCAACATCAGCTGCCTCGACACTGCTCGAATCCAGGCAGGCGGCACTACGCTAGGGACGGGAGTGTTTACTTGGACGCAGGGACGCGTCTCCGCAGTGGGTAAGACACGTTCCGAAGTGCAAACAAGGTCAGAACTTTGAGAGACGTGGCCAATTCACTATCCCTTAGCCCCGCATTTTTGTTTTTCGCCATAGAAGGCTCCTGACAAAAATTTTACAAAACGGCATGATGCGCTTTGATCAAGCTCCGCTCTCCCCTCCTCCTCCCTTCCCCTCCCTCAAGAACGCCTTGCCTGTGGCCTCGTGCATCACCAAGTTTGTACCCCACCGTGCACCACCAGCACCAGCACCTCCTCCGTTCTCGGCAGACGACCCTCCTCTCCGCAAGGAACATCACGCAACGCTTCTCCTTTGCGTCGTGCGGGCATTGATCAAACCCTCTCCCTTGAGATCATGCGCCAGCGTATCGGATCCATCAGCTAATGCTGCCACCGGCGAGAAGCGTCCACGTGATGACGTCAATGGGGACAACGCCCTGGACGTCCGCCGAGCGCGTGTAGGACGGAGGGAGGGGGAATCAATCCGATTACCTGGCCAATGAGGACAGGTCGGGAACCAGGCTGCAGACCTGGCTTGACGGGCAAGGCTGATCTGTGGGGACGCGTTTGTAATGGACAAAGGACTAGATTGGGTAGACAACGAAAGGGGGGGGGGGGGAAGGGCAGGTGTAGATATGGGGAATGGGCAGGTAGCTACAGAAAAGGACGGAGAGCAAGAGAAAAACATAAAAATACATCACCAAATCGGCAAATACCTGCATAAATGCAAACATTCACACACACACACACACACACACACACACACACACACACACACACACACACACACACACACACACACACACACACACACACACACACACACACACACACACACACACACACACACACACACACACACCACACACACACACACACACACACACACACCACACACACACACACACACATCCCACACACACACACACACACACACACACACACACAACACACACAACACACCACACACACACACACACACACACACACACACCACACACACACACACACACACACATATATATATATACAATTGACCGAAGATCAACCATGGTTCCTACCATTAGTTTTGGTCGAGGGTGCGGGCTGAGCATATCTTAACATCAGCAGAAATCGGATAGTTTGTGGCTTCGGGGTGGGTCGCGTCGATCTCCCCCCCCCCCCCACACCCCTATTAGTTTGCGCTATGAAAACAGCGAGTTGTTGAGGGCGAGGATAGAGCTCTCAATTGAATTTCAGGCGTATGAATGGGGTACCCTGCTCACTCGTATGGACGCCAACAGCATTGTTAGCGCCAATATCAAGTGCAGGTGATATTGCCAAAATAGCAAGGCTCAGATGTCAGTGGCTGGACAAGATGGCGCATCTTGGCAGTAGCCAATACTTTTAGCCCCAAAACTACACCTGCCAATCTAGCAGTTATCGGCACTAAACCTTCGATTTCGGGCTACCTCAATTTAGCTAAGACTCGGCAGGCTAATAACCACTTGGCCCACGCATCTCAAACTACGAAAAGCTAAAAAAAAAGTTGAGCATACAAAATTCACGAGATGTTGTATGCCCAAACTTTTTGTTTTGCAAGGCTTGGCCTTTGGTCTGCGAGTGTGCTCTGAACTCAGTTAACAATGATCTGCCCCGATTAGCCTTGAACATTAACCTAAAATGTTTTGGGCAGTCAAACATACCCACCGTACCTTTCAGGTTTTGAAACGCGTGGGCTCAACGTTATAAGTCTACCATTTTTTTGGCTAGATCGTGAGAGACCTGAATATCGATGTAGAGCTTGTTATAAAACCGTTACTGGTTTGACAAGCGTCCCAAAACTTGGCTTAGGCTGGGTCAGGCATGCCACAGCGCCCAAGCTCCCCGCGCACTGTCAGGCCATGATTCGAATGGGGTAAATCAAATTAAAATGCTATTCTCACGGTGCATGGGAGATTATGGACTTGTATTGCTACATGTGCATGCTACCACATTTGTTTAAAATGTATTGTAAGAATTCCGTATCGCGTATCGCCCAAAGTGCGTTGTAAGAAGCACCGCCACGGGGTGGGACACGCCAAAGACACAAGTGCTCCGATGCATATATGTGTGTCTCGACGCGGCCAGCATGTCACCTTGCTTGTCCGCAGCTACGACTTTCTTGGTATTATTGCTGTTTTCTCCGCCCGCGATATTTTGTAAATATATCATTATCGGGCAGTATGCTGCAAATCTGCATCGTATTTTTATTTTACATCTGCTCTATATCCGGTATATCGCAGCATATGCACTGAAATTATTAGTTTTCTCAAGGTTGTTATCTTTCTGCATATGGCCTGCATCTCATGCATGGGCAGAATTGTCATTTTTCGGGGTGGCGTTATTTTTTCACCATCCTGAGCACCTAATGCTGATGGTGAGTTAGAAATGTTGCATGTCGATGTCACACCCTCATTATCTAGACAGTTCAAGAGGGTTAAAGAGTTAATCATGCCGAGGAAACTTATTTTGAATTAAACGTCAAACTTAGCAGGCTCACCCACGTAGGTGACCAATGCAGTGACAGAACGTCATGTGGCATTTAACTAAAATGACAGGCAATTGGACCGGCAATATGCCTCGGTGACAGAGCAAAACAATGGAAAGGTGTTTGCATGCAAGATGTCAAGATATCTCAAACCCAGCACGCACAGCTTGCACTCCAACACGCAGACCGCTTTGAGAAGTGGGACGTAAGTTTCCAGGAGAACTGGATGAATATCATAACCCCACGAACAGCACTAGCGTCATCCATAAACCGAGTGTCGGTACCGGTGGCGCCACCTAGGTTGGAGTTGCAACGCCTGTGCAAAATGACTTGAAGTTGAAGGCAAGGTCCTGAGCTTTAAGAGCATACCTAGCTTACAGGAGGACGAAGTTTTTCCTGACGCTGGAAGTGTTTTAGTCGTCCAGTACCCTTTACACTCTGCCTAAAGTCTGTCCCCTGAAAAAGATCCGTTCCTATGGGCTTACAACGCTCTGGCTTGCCCAGGCGCCCCGTGGTGACGTCACGGCGGGATTACCAGTAATCTCTGATGGAGCCCCGACCGAAGAAAAAAAGCTTGCAATGTAATGAGAAAGGCGTGTGCCAACTTGTGCAGATCTTCCAAACTCACGGATTCTCTCGCTTTCTAGTGTTTGTAAGGACTCATACCGGGTATTTGTAGCCAAAATAAGAAGTGTTATGAAACCAGCTGTGCGGCGTAGAAATTATCGCCTGCAATGTTTTAGTGAGCGCCCGGATGGGATCAGTTTGCCCCTAGTGAGCGCCCGGATGGGATCAGTTTGCCCCTAGTGAGCGCCAGGATGGGATCAGTTTGCCCCTAGTGAGCGGCCGGATGGGATCAGATGGAATTTTTTCCCAACGGCGCAGATATGCCAGTTTTAATTTGTTGTGGACATTGAACAGCGAATCTTGCGGAGAAAAAAAGATGCGTCTTCCGAGACAATTGGTCTGTAGTAAGTCAAAGTCGGGTTATGGTTGGCAGCATAGCATTTGTTGGGGCAGTTTACAGCTAAGGCAAGATTGGACCTTTATACGAAGTCGTGTAAGTTTGTGATTATTTGTTAGCTACTTATAATAGAAGAAATTGTTATTAAAGTTAACTACATTGGCCTTAGAATTGTGAAGATCAGTGTGAAGGCGAAGGACCTTCTGACCTTCAATTATGAACGACCAAGCAAGGTCAGAACAAAGCAGTTTTGGGCTGCAAGCTAGATTTATGGATTAGTTTTTGACACTCATTTCTGATTGCTTGATCACAAAGACCTCAACTTTTTGCCCTTGCCCTTTTGCCCTTTTTGCCTCTTTGCCCTATTAAACGTTACGTGAAAGCACTGACCTAAAATGACTTGGAGTGAGTGAAATGACCTTTTGTTTGGAAAGGTATCTGGGCTAAAGTTGGCTACGTTTGAACCCGACAGGACTGACAGCTACATGCTGATCATCCGAGACGATATCACACTAAACACAGCATACTCATACGGCCTAACAGCCAAACAATCATCAATCGAACACGGCTCACATTCCATCATTTTAAAATTCATTACATTGCACACCATCAAATTCCATTACACGACCCTCCATTACCCAATTGAGCAAACAACGGTCCATACACTCCATTACTCCAACGCTCCATAACACACTACACTCAATCACTCCACCCGACCTACACGAATAGCAAACATTCGGCAATGATTGAGTAAGCACGGTCAATGGCATGGAAGACATCCATCAAATATTCACTAACAGCACACACAGTTCATCCGAAGCTGACCTTTGATGGTCATTTAATCAGGACTAAAGTCACAAGCCCAAACATTTGCGTCTGGTGATATCTAGTTGCATTGCACTTTCATCAAGCACGCTGATCTTCAAAGTAATAGAGCCCTCGACCCTCCCTACCCACTATAAGAACGTCTGGCTACACACACCCTCAACAGTGTGTCCACAGTGTACCAGACTCAATGGAAGTCCCTCGAAGCTGGTTGGGGAGAGTGAGGGCATAGTCATTTCGATTGTTTCTTTCCAGTCGACGCTAATAGGCCAATGCCATTTTTTTTTCAGCAAGTTGGAGGTGGTTTGACCCACCGTCTCCTTAGTTCTCAGCGCTTTCCAGCGACATGTCCTCTTTTTTCACTATCGTGACTTTAGAAACTAACGAAGCTCTGTGATCAGTAGCACTTAACCTTAAAAGACGAGATCGGGCATCCTGGATAATTGGCAGTGCTTTCTGCAGAATTCACCCTACAGAACACACTCTAACAGAACATAGGCATCCGCCGCTTAAGTATTTATGTTGGAGCACGATAAGTCTCGAGACATCCAGAAGCTAGCAGCGCTCCGCATATTCGCTAGCAATCAACACCAAGTGTCAGCCGACGTACGCCGTCCCCTTCTACATGACGCACGGGGCACACGTAACGGAGCGATCGCTACGCATCAAAATGACACTCACACCACCCACCCCCGAACCGAATCACATCGCACCAAAACCCCGCCCCGCAAAAACGAGAAGATGGCCTTATCGAGGCCGTATAAAAGAGGTAAAACCGTCTGATGACTTTCGCCTTATCTCCGCTTCACGTTAAAAGGGTGTCACTGATGCCGAGACCCTCAACGCGCGGTGCGCCGCTAGGCGCCAGACGAACTGCTGAGTGGCAAGCGGAGCATCGAAGCATTCGTGCAGCTAATGAACAATTTGCTATCTGAACGTGCATATGACCAGCGAGCCGCTTACGGATAATTTCATAATAAATGTGATACCGTGCTATTCAAGCCTATGCGCCACACCATTAGCACGCTCTCGGGTGGGCGTCAAATCGACCCCGCTGAAGGTTTTCCCAGAATGGTTTCGCTCGGCGCGGCGTAGCCGCGCCAAATCTTGCCAAATATAATAATAAATGATATAAATAATAGGTTAGGTTAGGTATAAATAATAGGTATTTATATAATAAATAATATAAATAATAAATATAATAATAATAAATAAACCAAAAACCTGTAGATTATTGAGCAACAAATCGTCTGACGTCAGAAATGATGATGAACATTGTAAGGTCGCTGACCCATAGCAGGTCAAAGAAAGGGCCATGGTTTCAGCGAAGGCAGTTTCTAAGGAATCGTTCAATCTGAGCTAACAACGTAGCGTTAGGACGAAGCCAAACATCTCTGAGATAGTGTCTTCGGCAACACAACAATTCATTGAGCAAAGGTACATTGATCTAAGGACTGGCATGAAGTTCAGACCAAGGTCAAAACCATCTTGTTTTTATTACTTTGGCGCTTGCTGTATGGGGTAGTTCCTGGGTGATCATTTCCAATTTATTGATGACAGGAACCGCATTATACACCTTCCATATAGCTTTTAAATGTCAGAATAGGTCACTGACCTAGAATGGCCAAGATCAACATTTTTGTTTAGGAAACACTGCATAGCGTAATCTTTGTCGCTTTATGCAAATGTAAAACTCGAAGTGGTCTTGTATGATTTTGTTCACCATGACCTTCAAAAGATCGAACGAGCTCGCCGACCTTGGATGAGCATGTGACGTTGTGCTTAGAGCAATTATCTAGGTTCTAGGGGTTCCTTGGAAACCAACCTGGAATTTGACCTTGTTTGACCTAATTTGAACCGAAGGTCATGACCTAGGAACCTGCAAACCCTCACCTAATTGAGTTCACGTGCAGGTGAGCACATCCTGTGAATTTGGTGTCTCCAGCTCTCTTTTTTGTCCTGAGATCTCAGGGGGGTCAGGTTGACTCCCTGCCCGGGCGAAGGGTACCTATCCAAGCGGCCACCCGGGCGCGTGTTAAGGTGCAACCGGCCTGAGCAGTGAAGACGTACATACGAGGCCCTTTTCGCCATATGATCGGCAGAAGAACGTAGGGCTGTCTTCGTACCGACAACGAACAATATTTATGACAGCGAATCGATTGCGCAAAATTTAGCGACTGGTATTGATGGTGTACATGGCAACCTTCAGCGGCCAGTCATTACAATGCACTTCTATCTTACGTGACCTCACACGCAGTGGTCCGCGCCGCTACCGGTGGCGCGAGTGAGCGGTGAGCGTGGCGAGCCTGATCTGTTGCCTCCTGCCCCGCAGTTTTCCTGCGCCATGATTTGCGTGCACGGGTCCCGTACTTCGTCTACATTCCGGCGTGCACGGTCTGCTATCAGCCTACATCCCCGCCGTGCACGGTCCGTACCAGTCCTACATCCACCGTGCACGGTCCGTAACACCTACATCCAGCCGTGCCACGGTTCGTACTCCGCCTACATCCCCGCCGTGCACGGTCCGTTATGCCGCATGACACGCCGCCGTTGCACTGGTCCGTGTGACCAGCCTCATCCGGCCGTGCTCGGTCTGCTTGTCTGAAGGTGCTGGCCGCGCCTTACTTCGCACCTGTGCGCGGCGTCAACAGTGTCCGCATCCCTGTCCAGGTTTCAATGTCCCTGTCCGGTCCCTGTCTGTCTGCCGCTAGCATCACCGTCAGTGTCCGAGCCATCTATGGTTACGTATCTTGAGGCGTTTATGCGTGTTGTTATATTCAATGTCAAAGTAGCATGCGGGTATAATTATGGATAGCCAAACTGGGGGTGCATAACGCAATATGTATCTATGATAACTCGTTTTAGTCAAAACAATGTTTGCTGTGTTAACGGATGAATCTCTGTGTGTTTTACACGAGTGTCATGTGCGCTTCAATAATAACACTTGCTCCACCGCTGACCAAGGTTTGCTTTGACCAGCATGTCCAAATAAGAGAGAAAGAGGCACGAAGGGGCAAAGGGGTAAATGGCAACAGAGGGGCCAGGACAAAGGGGTCTAAACAACCTGTGCTCAACACGCGTACATGTGTGAGCCGGGTTCATGGCTAGCTGAGCCGGTGTGCTATGTTTTGGCGTCGGTCGTCATCACCTCAGCCTTCCACGGTAATATGTGTGCCTCGTATCAAAAGATTGGGTTTCCGTGTTTAATGTAGCTTGCCGGAACACTTTTCTACTTAATCTATTAAAAACAATTTACGATCGGCGCTCGGCATAGCGCGCTAGGCCGGCTCCCGCATAGACACAGGGGCAGCGGAAGTGTTTTTTTTAGTTGGGGGCTGAGGAGGGGAGAGGGGGCGATAGTCATATTCGCCACTTTTTCCAATTAAGGTCCATGGTATGCATTCTAAACTTAATAAATTTTACTCACACCCCCTCGGTAGTAAACACGCATCTGCGTGGCTGTATTCACTTACAACGCCACTTGGGTTTAACGGGCGTTGCTAAATGTAAGCTCACAGAGCACATGTTCATCCTTGCCATTTAATTCCACCTGAACAGTTTTGCGGATATACGCACCTAGCATTCGTAATCTACTTGTCTCTGGTGAGGAGGGAGTCAAATATTCATCGAATGGACCTCAGATGTTCATTCGTTCAGCGGATTGTCCTTCAACAATCCGCGCGGTGCACCTTTTGCTATTTACGCGGACGCTGATTGCATTTTAACCGCTGAGCATCAGCATTTGCAGTAGCATATCATCATACTCCCCATTAGTTATACGCATTCGGTTCCTGCAGCCATACGCATTCGGTTCCTGCAGCCATACGCATTCGGTTCCTACAGCCATAACGCATTCGGTTCCTGCAGCCATACGCATTCGGTTCCTACAGCCATACGCATTCGGTTCCTGCAGCCATACGCATTCGGTTCCTACAGCCATACGCATTCGGTTCCTGCAGCCATACGCATTCGGTTCCATGCAGCCATACGCATTCGGTTCCTGCAGCCATACGCATTCGGTTCCTGCAGCCATACGCATTCGGTTCCTGCAGCCATACGCATTCGGTTCCTGCAGCCATACGCATTCGGTTCCATGTAGCCATTCCCAACAGTTTGTTTATTGTTGTTACGAAGGCAGTCCGATATCCTGACGGCCCATCTCTGCAGCATTTTTGGCGTAAGTCTTTTTTTAATTCCATGCCGTTTCATTGTAGTGGCTGGCTGCATGCGCACAACCATCACAGTTGGAATTAAATTATCCGCGACTGGCTCGCGGGTCCACAAACCTACTGCAAACAGTTTGCTCATTATCCATACGAATAGAGCCCGATGTTCTGTTGTACTATCTCGTATAAGTTCCGTGTGTACGTTTACACTCCCCATGCTTTTGCATGGCACCTGACGATAGTATTTCATTACCAAGTATTTCATATATCTACACCAAAGCACATTATCATATGTGTCATTACATTCTACGTAATCGCCTCGACGGTGATATACACCTCCCGCTAAAAGCTTGTTCATCATCCGTGCGAGGGTCTACGACGCTCAGGCTGTCCTCCGGCGTCGCGTCCCACGGGTAGCGATTGCGTGACATTGAAGTCGCGACACCAATGACGCCACCCCTCCCCCCCCTCTCCCGTTCAAGGCTTGTGAAACCCGACGTATGGCAAAGCCTATGCACAGCACCCCAGGAACTATCCCCGCTGGAGGTGACATCTCACCAGTCTTCCCGCTGTTTCAGCCGGGGATACACTGGTGATGCTGCGCGCTGCGGGTCCAACGTAACACAGCTTCGGATGATGTGATGGATGATGGATGATTTTTGGACGATGTGCTGATGATCGCGTGTGATCATAAAACAACATGAACCGCTGGGTACTGTCATTGCAACCAGCGTTTGCTCCATAACATTGTTTCGCCATTGGTACATTGAAGGTCGCAACTCGGCATAAAATTTTGAATTATAATACCGACAAAGAATGAGCTGAAAGCCTTTCTTACTTAGACCAATGTATATGATATACTTAGCTGTAAATAGAGATTCCAGTCTCAATGCCCATCTTTAAAAATTGTAATCCATAAACACTCATCTCTTGTATTTGGGGACATCAACGTGAATATAAAGAACACTGTATTGTGAACTATTTTCTGTCTATCACAAGACCAGAACTCCAATTCTGCGTGAAAGACCAGGACCAATTCCAAATTTTTCCAAGTTCAATGTAGCTCAAGAAAATAATGGTTATCTCAGAGGTAACTATTTAGAATGTTGCACCGGGACAGCAGATCGAAACGTTTCTTTAAACGCCATCCAATCAAATTCTTCGAGTTCTTACTCTTCTAACCCTTCAAACTTTTCTCTTCCAACCGAACGATTCCCCTAAAGACTTCCAGCACACCCGGACCGCTGAGAGGCGTCTGAGTGGCGCTATCGGGCAGGGCGTCCGCAGTTGGCAGCCGACTTCAGCTGCCAGATCGCACGGGTGATCCGTGTGCCGCGGGTTCACTGGCCCCGACGGGAACTAGACACGTTGCATTGTGAGAGGTGGAGAGGGGGGGGGGGGGGCGCTTGGATCTCAGCGTTTCGCTGTGGTGGCACTTCACGCATCATAACATGACAGCGTGGATCATGTTCGTGATGGGATGTAAGCTATAGCAAGGAGCAGACCGCGACTTTGATCGGAAGTCCGGAAAGATGCCCTCCTCAAGTCCTGTTCAGAATTGTACCGGCCATCCGACGATGCTACATTTTTTTTTCTAGCTCTGTTCAGTTCTGAGACGGCGGGGGGGGGATAGCTGCACACCTGCCACCAGCTCTTGCTTGCGCGAAGCGCTGTCGGGTGGGAGCAAAAGTGTTTTATAATTTATAGTGGGATCTCTGGAAAAGAGGCGCATAACGAAAACGTAAGACTGGGACGGATGGCAGGCTGGGCGAGGAGAGGATGAAATATCTCGCAAAACGGGTGGATGAAGGCGAGAAACCCTTACCCGTGAATAAGGGTAAGGGTATCCTGAGTGTCATATGCTCACAGCACTGAGAGTCGCATCAAAGGCGATCAACTCAACCTCCAACATCCTTGCGTGCACGACCCAGGGGCTGAAAGTCTGCCCAACCGGACGTCTTGGCCACCGCGACCGAAACTGCCGGCTTGGTACGCGGTGGTCGAGTGTACTGCCTTGGCCCGACGTGCCATAGCGTACCGTGCTGAGCTAACATTAACTGCGTGTGAGTGCCAACACATTGTTGAACGTCGCTGAGGCACCAGTGCGTCGCTCGTGTGTTGGTGCATTTCTGACTGTTGGGTTGTTGATGGAGCGTTGGTGTATCTCTGACTATTGGCCTGTCGCTGGAGTGTTGATGTGTCTCTCTGACTGTTCCCCTGTCGCTGGGGTCTTGGTTCATCGCCCGATGTTCGTCTTTGTCAGTAAAATAATTTGCCTCTGGGATGTTGACGTGTCGATGTGTCTTGTAAATGTTGATGTGATGTTTGTGATGATGCGTTGATGAGTTAACAATGGGACCAGCGCACGTGACGCACAACAATGTGACCTGTTACTGTCCCCGCTGGTATGTCTGCACTGTGCTGTGGTGTCGGCCCCTCGCTGAGGTGTTCGTACAATGAAGTATGTCGGCGCGCCTCTTGAGCCCTGTTTCAGGGCGTTGCGCGTGGCTAGGGTATTGGTGCGTCTTTCGGTGCCGGCCCGCCTCCGTGTGTCGGTGCTTCTCTGGGTGCCGGCCCGCCTCCGGGTGTCGGTGCTTCTCTGGGTGTCGGTGCACCTCCGAGTGTCGGTGCTCTTTGGGTGCCGGCACGCCTCCGAGTGTCGGTGCTTCTTTGGGAGCCGGCACGCCTCCGTGTGTCGGTGCTTCTCTGGGTGCCAGCGCGCCTCCGTGTGTCGGTGCTTCTCTGGGTGCCCGCACACCTCCGAGTGTCGGTGCTTCTTTGGGTGCCGGCACGCCTCCGTGTGTCGGTGCTCCTCTGGGTGCCAGCGCGCCTCCGTGTGTCGGTGCTTCTCTGGGTGCCGGTGCGTCTCCGTGTGTCGGTGCTTCTCTGGGTGCCCGCACACGTCCGAGTGTCGGTGCTTCTTGGGTGCCGGCACGCCTCCGTGTGTCGGTGCTTCTCTGGGTGCCAGCGCGCCTCCGTGTGTCGGTGCTTCTCTGGGTGCCGGTGCGTCTCCGTGTGTCGGTGCTTCTCTGGGTGCCGGCGCGCCTCCGTGTGTCGGTGCTCCTCTGGGTGCCCGCGCCTCCGTGTGTCGGTGCTTCTCTGGGTGCCGGTGCGTCTCCGAGTGTCGGCGCTTCTCTGGGTGTCCGCACACCTCCGAGTGTCGGCGCTTCTCTGGGTGCCCGCACACCTCCGAGTGTCGGTGCTTCTCTGAGTGCCGGTGCGTCTCGAGTGTCGGCGCTTCTCTGTGCCCGCACACCTCCGAGTGTCGGCGCTTCTCTGGGTGCCCGCACACCTCCGAGTGTCGGTGCTTCTCTGGGTGCCCGTGCGCCTCCGAGTGTCGGTGCTTCTCTGGGTGCCGGCGCGCCTCCGGGCGTCGGCGCCTCTCTGGGCTTTGCTGTGTCGGCGGGTTTCAGCGCCTTTCCGGGTGTGGGTGCGCCCTTGGGTGTCGAACCTTGGTCGGACGGCCGTCGCCGGCGCTGTTGAGGCCGGAGACCGGTCACGGGAGCGGCGGTGGCGGGGCGTCCTATCGACCCGGGCCAGCCGAGCAGTCGGCGGCCAGCAGACGACGGACAGTCAGCTGGCCGGACATGCGGGAGAGGGACAGCTGTCCGACGCGGACAGGAAGAAAACAGCCGTCCAGACAGCTCGGAGAACCACAGCTGTACAAACGGATAGAAGCGTGGAAGTTTTTTAAGAAATAGGAATTGGCCAGGTGTGTAAGCAAACGGGAAAAAGGCAGTTTGCCAGACAGCCAGAATATGAAGCTCAGTCTAAAAAAGCATAAGAAGGGCAGCTATCCAGGTGGACAAATGAGGGGCGGCTGGCCTACACAGAGAGAGGAATAGCTGTTCGCACGGACAGGAGATGAATGACTAGCTGGGCAGACAGCTTAAAGGAATAGCTGTTCGGACAGGCAGGAGAGTAATAGCTGTTCATACCGACAGGAAGAGGGACGGTTGCTCTGACAAACATGAGGGATCCCGTTCGACCAGACAGGACAGTAACACATGTCTGATGAGACAGGCAGTCGCCAGCCATCGAGTACAACAAGCCGACCTCAGTAGCTTCCCTGCCGTCCCTATGTTTCTCGCCTCTCCCGGCGCCAGCACCGGACCTCGTCTTGTTCGTGACGCCGCGATCACATGATCGCTCACGCACGGGGCAGAGGTAACACCAGTCGCGCTCCTCTCTCGTGCAGTCAACAAGTGTCCGCGGTGATGTGGTTGAGGAGAAAGTGAAAGGCAATGCGGGTACAAATAATGAGTATGATAGAATGGGTGGGATACCGAGTGTATATATGAATATTATGTGAGTATAATAGATGGATTTCCACAATGAATGAGCTACTAGAGATGCTGGGGGCACACTGCATCCACGCTCTGCCTTCAATTCGGTCCCCGGGGCAAGGAGATGTCGCCCGTTTCAGAACGGGCGTCCTTTCTCCTCAGGAATCGCCGCACGAACGCCCCATGATCGCCTACCTTGGCAGCCCAGTCCAGGCCTCCCTGCGCTCGTCCAAAAAGCGAGGACGCCGGCTGAGCCTCCGTCATCATTTTGAGGCTTGAAACGTCGCCGGCCGGCCGAGCTGCGTCCCTCCTGTTATTGGATGTGGCCTTGATTTGAGATGTGGTGTCCCCTTCCGACCATTCTTGAGGCATTCGCTTTGCTTTATTGTGCTCTACATCACCGAGATGGTCATTGCGAGGCTTCATATCCGAATTTTCCACCGAGGTGGGCGGAAGGCCCACCTTTTGTGACGACCACCGGGCTGCGGTGGAACGAGGCGAGGTTTCCCAACATATTGGGGAATCCCTGCGGGGTTGTCATCACATTTCGACATGCTGCGGACATTTCAACACACGGAAAAAGTTGCAGCATGGCCATATTGCCAGCCTTATCCCGGGTACGGGGCAGTCACTGCGTCAGCTTCGCTTGCTCCCAACCTCTCGCAACGCGATGGGTAAAAGAGCACAAAGGATGGGTAGGGACGCAAACTCCTTGCACGCATCAGGTATGCCTATGCGCGCAGTGTACACTTGTCCTTGGTCTTTGCCAGAGGATGATCACCTCTTCGTTGTCCCGTGCTAGTTATCTCCGCGCACTCTTAGCCGGTGAGAAAAAGGCTGAGAAAGGTGAGAGAGCGAGCTCAACCGTTGAGGACCGAAAACGGCTGAACGCAAGTCCTCATGTTGTAAGCATATGCACTCGCGTGTAAAGCTTGCCAAAGCTTGCTTACCTACTCATGGCCAAATCTGTGAAGCAAAACTGATATCACGCGCCCGAATGGCCGGTTGGGCACCCTTCGCTCGGTTGGGTGGTCATTTTGACCCCCTGAGATCTCTAACAGAGCTAGAGAGAACAAATTCACAGGTTGTTGGCGCGCACGCGTGATACAAGTCGTCGTAGCAACTGGCGATGTTGTACTGGGCGCAAAAGAACCCCGACGGCGGCGCACTCTGAAACGCCAATTATCGTAATCATCGTAGATTGAGAAACTGGGAATTCTGCATGGACGCATTAGCGGTGTAGCGTTACGAAGAAAAACTTGATAAAATACAATCGATAAAGGTATGAGCACATTTGGGCAATCTCTCAAGCCGATTTTTGCGGAGAAACAAATGTCACTTACTGGTATCACACCTGAAACACACGAGCTCACAGCCAGGTACCATGCTCCACTTAAGGCCATCTGTGACGCAGTATGGTGGGTATCAACGACGCGTGCGCGTCAATGTTCAAAGGTGACTAAGATTGTATCCGAGACGCTCTCTGATTGAGTCAGGGTCGTGTCCCGATCGTATCCGGGACGTTTTCTGATTGATTCAGTGTCGTGTCCCGATCGTATCCGGGACGTTTTCTGACTGAGTTAGGGTCATGTCCCGATCGTATCCGGGACGTTTTCTGATTGAGTCAGAGTCGTGTCCCAATCTTATCCGGGATATTTTGTGATTGAGTCAAGGTTGTGCCCCGATCTTATCCGGGACATTCTCTGATTGAGTCAGAGTTGTGTCCCGATCTTGTCCGGGATATTTTCTGCTTGAGTCAAGGTTGTGCCCCGATCTTATCCGGGATGTTCTCTGACTAAGTCAGAGTCGTGTCCCGATCATATCCGGGACGTTCTCTGATTGATTCAGGGTCGTGTCTCGATCGACCCTAGTCAGGAGCGTGCCCTGGTCGAGTCGGAGACGAGCTTTTGAGGCCACTGTTATTACATTGGACGTAATTGGGAGCCGGCCCGGGGGTCACTGGGTTTCTGGTCACGGTCCGATGTCGCTATCGGGAGTATCGGCCGCGCACCGCTGAGGCGTTGGACCAGCTCTCATCTTGAACATGTTTTCCTGTCTTTTGAGGCCTGAGGACTGCTCACCTTTCGTGAGCCCTAGAGCATGACGCATCGCTTGCCAACCTTTTCTCAGCATGGAGAGTATGGTGACGCTGCATGCGCTGTTTCAATTGTCACGGTGATTTAAAGACGAGGTTGTCCTCAGACCTGATCAGATTAGAACCGAGGTGACATGTCGTACCGAGGTTTGTGTATCAACGGTGCAAATCTGTCGGTAATGTTAACAGGTTGTCCGGGTGAAGAACGGTCTGCCTGCTGTCGCACCGGCTGTCACGGATGACCCACCACCGGACAATCCTCACTGCAAATGACCCACCACCGGACAATTCCATCGTAGATGACCCGACCACCGGATAGCCCTCATAGCCAATGGCCCACCACCGAAAAATCCCCATCGCCGATGACCCATAACTGGAAAATCCCCATTGCTGATGACCTCATCACTGGAGAATTCCCACTTGTTCTTGACCCATCACCGGACGATTCCCATTGCACCACCAAGCAACCAGCACCATCCATCATCATCCCACCACCAAGCAATTCCCATCGCCAATGGCCTCACCAGCAGACGACCCCCCATCACCAACCCACCACCGGACAATTCATCATCACCTCGCGCACATGCCCGGGCGCTTCGCGGCCACGCTGCGAACGAACATCGACAGGTCACTTCCCGACAGCGAGCACAGTTCCGAATATCCCCTCTCCATTAGAATAGGCCAGCCGTGACCCGGATAACTTCAGCCCCCGCTGGCGACCGGCGTGTCGTTTACCGAGGGGGGCTACCTGACACCGCATTGACGAGAACGCCAGCTCAGTGGCCATCGCTGAACCCCGCCGACCATGTTGAGCGTCGCAAGCCGGCGCCGCTGGCCTGTCGATTTTTTACAAGCCGGCACCGCCGACATGTCGAGCGTCGCAAGCTGGGCGCTGCCGACATGCCGATTTTGCAGGGCCGGCACCTGCCGGACATGTCGGAGCGTGGCAAGCTGGTGCCGCCGACATGTCGAGCGTCGGCGCGCCGGCCGCACGGAGGCTATCACGACATGGATCCCGGCCCAAGGAAGGAATCGTATGAACTGTTCTGCGCTGAGGCGGTCAACACCGGCATTTCGCGATCTGGATGTCCCGCGAGGGAGACCAAGAAACAATGCCTGCAGTTTCAGTGTACTTGAATAGATGATTGCCATCTATTGGTGAAGTGGATTTGTGTGTTGGCACCATAAACTTATTCTACCAACATACTTCAAAACATACATGCAGCATAACAACAAAAGGCTCACGTCTTACTACAACTACACGTGCAACTGTGTGGCTGCCACGTGAGGAGACTATGCCAGCCCTGCCAGATGGCAACTGCAGGGTCGCACAAGTGCGCGGCTCGCCATGCAACCACCGTCGTGCACCCCAAAGGTCAAGAAATGCATTGTGCCGAACGTTTATTGAATGCAAGCGTGAATGCAAAGACTCCAGTGGCGGCGATGCCCCCGAGAAGGAACATCAGTGAGTAGCCGTAGCTGTCCAGCAGAAGATTAGTCAGCAGGTCGGGTAGGGGTGAGGCCAGTGCTCCGACCAGATAGATGACGCCGTAAATTTGACCTACGCTCTCCTGGCCGAATGTGTCTGCTGTGGCAGTTACAACGACTGACATTGTTCCCGAAAACAAAACGATATGCCCCAAACCCAGGTGAGGTACATGACCTCACCACCCCGTGGTATAGCCTGTAGAGTATACATAAGGGCGCAGAACAAACCTGTCAGCAAAAGCATGACTAGCTTGTAGCTGAATGCGTCACACAGGGATCCCCACGTTATGCTACCCAGCATTTTGCAGATGGAGGAACCCGAACCAATAAGCTCGAGGAAGCGATCGTCTTTGGTGAACGTTTGGCCAAATGCCTTCCACAGGGATGTCGAAGGCAAATTTGTTTAAAGCATATGCCAGGAGCAGCTGATACAGCGCCATATCTTTCAGCACTTCTCTTAGTGCAGAGAATGAACCGTCCTTTTCAAGATTTTCCTCGCTGGCCACGTCGTCTGGCTTCTGTTCAGTCAAATCTACCTCGTGGAGGTTGTTGATTTGTTCGCTGATCCTGAGACGCATTCAAATGACCACTGGCGCCATTGCCAGGGTGGTCCGAGTGTGTTCAATGTCTTCAGTCCAGTGCCTTGGTTAAAGCCGGATGGAAGGCAGCTTGAGGCGGCTGAAGCACGACATGCCAGGAATCACATGCCTATGTATTACATATACCCTGAAATAGGTGAAAACTGATAATGCCCAGTTGTGCTTGCCTTTCACCGCCGGCCCGAGTGCGAGAGTTGTTTTCTTACACTCTCGTTCCACAACAGTTACGTGTTTACAGTCGCTTCCACCTTCGTGACTGACCTTGCACGAAAGCTCTGGGACTGGAATAGATAAAGCCCTGTAGTTTTGTGCTTCTTTTATTTTGCCAGATGCCAGATGTTGTCTCCTTGACTTTCTAATGAAACCCGGTGGACGCAAAATCGTATTGGTCAACACTTCTCAAGGGAGCTTCGGTCGGATCGCGACAGCAGCATGCCCGGCAACTGAACATACAGGCAAAGCCTCAACGCAGAGGACTTCGGGCTATAAAGGGACGATCTTAAATGCCTCAACCTAGTCGAAAAGTGTGATTTATATATATATATATATATATATATATATATATATATATATATATGTGTGTGTGTGTGTTGTGTGTGTGTGTGTGTGTGTGTGTGTGTGTGTGTGTGTGTGTGTGTGTGTGTGTGGTGTGTGGTGGTGGTGTTGGGTGTGGGTGTGGGTGTGGGTGGGTGGGTGGTGTGTGGGTGTGGGGTGGGGGGGTGTGTGGTGTGGGTGTGGGGTGTGGTGGTGGGGGTGTGTGTGGGTGTGGTGTGGGTGTGGGTGTGGGTGTGGGTGTGGGTGTGGGTGTGTGGGTGTGGTGTGGGTGTGGGAGTGAGCGTGGGCGTGGGTGTGGGTGTGTGATGTTGCAGTGTAGTTACTCGGTCAGCGTTTCGTCATGATCAGTCGATTGCGTCGTTTTCTCGAGACGCAGTGACGATTTGACACATTAAACATTTTGACACATTTTGACACATGTGTGTGTGTGTGTGTGGTGTGTGTGTGTGTTTGTGTGTGTGTGTGTGTGTGTGTGTGTTTGTGTGTGTGTGTGTGTGTGTTGTGTTGTGTGTGGTGGTGGTGTGTGTTGTGTGTGTGTGTGTGTGTGTGGTGTGTGTGTGTGTGTTTGTGGTGTGTGGTGAAAACACTTAAAACTACGGGCGGGCCAGTAGGCACGTAATGCACGTCTCCGCCACAACAAGATCGCAACCCCAACGAAGCACCAACCGTGTCACATAAACGTCAGACATGTAGCGCGCCGAATGGCGATGAGCAAAAGAACGGCTCCAGGAGACAAGCGGTAAAGGTTAAATTCCCTCCGAAACTTGAGCATGACAGACCCTTACAGAAATTGACTCCGTTTCGCCGGTTGATACCTTCCGGCCACCAGTGGCTGTCTTCTCACTGATAGAAACCAGCACTAAACTCAAAGTATCATGTATGATGCCATTGTTGCCGTCCATAACTCCACAGCAAAAGCGTTTTATCGTTGAAAAAATTAAAACTGACTTTGCAAGAAAATAGTTGCAGTCTGTGCGGGTGGCTGCTCGGCAGTTTCCTCGTATTTTCTGTCCCCCCCCTGGTAGTCAGTAAGCAGGTTTTCACCTCCGTGCATGGAGGTCATGCACAGAGGTGAACAGAGGTGAACAGAGTCACCAATTTTTTCACAAGTATCGTAGTGAGGCAGCATGATCTCGTGCCCCAATCAAAACACCGCTGGCGCCGCACCCCGCCTATTGACAATTGGTGAGCGCGGTATCACCAGTTATTATGCTACTCTTCACATAGTTACTCAGAAATTGGATTTTGTTGCTAGT
>NW_023596558.1:0-16759 GCF_011947565.3 Pollicipes pollicipes | reverse complement strand
CAAGGCGAAACGTACCGAAAGAATCACGTGAAGTACCACAACATTCCGCGCACAGAAGCCTGTGCAACGCGGCTACACAATTTTAGTGACGTCATCGTTTGCGACATTTTGGACAATCTCTTCGATGGTTCAACGGGTGAACTTAGACTCATCTGCCATATATGTCACACTGCATCGAACCCCGGCGCCCTGACAGCATGATCCGGCGGTTTGTCAGGGACCGAGGCTCTTGTCCTCATGACGGCATTTGCGTGTTGGCTGTCAACACAAGGGATGAGGCAT
This sequence comes from Pollicipes pollicipes, assembly GCF_011947565.3. NCBI lineage: Eukaryota > Metazoa > Arthropoda > Thecostraca > Pollicipedomorpha > Pollicipedidae > Pollicipes > Pollicipes pollicipes. The sequence continues at coordinate 16,477 of NW_023596558.1, read as the reverse complement.
GTGACATTGGCTGGTTGCGCAGCGCGAGAAGAAAACTGGACATTTTTCAATTAAGCTAAGAATCTGTGTCCTGCCGCAAGCACAGTGAAGTGTCCGTGTGCGGCCACTACGGCGGAACGGCTGGCATTACTGCTTGTGTGTGTCGGGCGCAAGCCCAACTTCATCCTTATGAAGAATAGTTGGATTTTGGCTCGTATATTTTTCTCAACGTTTGAACTCAATTCTTTCTTCCCCAAGCAAAAAATATATCGTGAAACAAGGTCTGCATGTACGGAAGTTCCCAGGTTTGAACGAGAGCGCACATGAGTGAGCGGAGGAACAGTAATAGATAGCACATCAGCTGTAGAGAATTGTAAGAGTGAGGAAGTCCATGAAAGGTGAACTTATGACGAGACAGCGGGAGGTAACATGGCATGCTTGCACTATGAGGTCAACCAGCAACGGAAGGACATATTATAAAACATTATACCAAATGCGATCCGACTATCTGTTCTTTCACGAAAGGTGTCGGAAATACGAACCTATTGCGGGAGACAAGATTCAGCCGCATCATGAAACACTGTACATGGCATCTCACTTAAACAAGGGTATCTGTTCACCGCTTCCCGTTCAAGCGGATGCCTGATATTAGCTGACACCTTTCTGTATCCGTGCGCTAACCTGCGATTAAACAATAATTTTTTCATTGTTGAATCGCTTCATAACGGAGGCAAACTTTGACACCTCACTTTTTAGGAAAACACTGACAGTATAGGAAACAAATTTATTTCAGACTACATGTAAGCATACCAGACACCCCCAAGGATCTTCCCAACCGTATCGGCATACGTTTACGGATTGAGGAGAGGTATAGCAATGTCATTGCCAATGGATGTTTCCCAATTATTAGAAATGTCACAAGTTTTCTTACGGAGTTCTGACGTAGAAAATGCTCAGGCAGTACGATATTACAAGAAGTGCTTCATTGTTTCCATTTTTGCCACTTCAACACTAACCCTAACGGGCGGGCAGGGGAGGCATGGAGTTCGATGCAATCCTCGATTATAATTAGAGGATACCTGTCCGCACGGGTGTCGATCTGTATTTTTTGGCTGGTCTGAGCCACAGGGCCACCTTGCCCTACACCATGATGTAACTCTGTGGATACCTTCTGCATAACACATGCTAAGCTCAGTACAGGCACTGTCATTAGACGAATTTGGACGCAGAATTCGAAAAGTTCACTGAATACTTATGATATCCTAATGCATAATAAGACCACAACAGGAGACATGAGGACATGCGAGGTCATATGAGATCATCTAAAGTCAACGACCTATGTCAGTAGTAGCGGAGAGGTAAAATGAACGCGTGAGACACGTGTAACCACCCCCGTGAGGTGTTTGTAAAGCTGATAGCGCCCTTTGAAAATGTAATAAACGCCATGTACCATGCGGTGAATCCCTAACTTTTACCTGCCTCAGTTTGTATGTTTGTCTTAGCTCTCGTGGCGGTGCGTGAGCGGGAGCAGCTGTGTTGCTGGTTATTTTGGCCATGGCGGGAATGGCCTGCGTCTGCGTCTGCGGAATGGCCGGTGGTACTTGCCGCTGAAGGCTAGTTGATGCCAGAGGGCAGGGTAAACTCTGCCAAGCAATGTGGCACTTGAAGGAACACCATACATTCTTCTGCAATCCGTACAACCGACGATCAGATGTGCTCAAGGCGCATACCACGTTTTGTTATTTTGACAATGGTCTCAGAAATTTATTTATGGAAAATGGTTTGAACAAGGTTATAAAACGGCATCATTTGACGGTTTGGTGTAACTAGGTGGTGAGAATGTTTGGCTGATAACCTTTGTTCTTTTGCAGAATCGACTAGTAAGACGAATAAAATCACAAGATCGCGATGCTTGGATCGCGGTTTCATAGTGATGTGCTAGAAACATACAATTTCCTAACTCTGAGTTTCCACCTCTGTTATATCAATTTTTACACCGAGCATCTTATGTTGTGCAATGTGCAGTGCCAGAACATGACTTGATTTTCAATTTGTCTTGATACGGTCGAGTTTATGGTACTGTCAGGTGGCTGAATTAAGCTGCCGGTCATGTCACAGTGATTTTGATCCACCCGCCTCTTGACCCAGACGCTTTCAGCTCTGAAGCGGTGCTTTGGGCTGGGCGGCGGTGAGGTACTGTAGCGGCGAATCCCTCTTGCGTGATGGCCTCGAAGCCGCACCACAGGGGCGTAGGTTCACAGAACAGGTTTCACACTCAAATTAGAGGAGACAAAGAGTCTCCCTTAGGTTGAAAGAAAGCTACTTTCCCCCCCCCCCCCCCCAATATGCTGTCTCACTTTATATCTGTGAAAGATATCACACGCCATGATTACTTTGTTGGGCCTCGATGGTCGAAACCAGGTTTCGTTAATCGAATAGGGTTGATGCTATACGCCTTTAGACATTGTTGGGTGCGTGTGGCTTCGGAAATAAACAGTGTGAGTTGAGGTGCGTTATCATCAGAGGCTGCCACGGAAGCCCCCCGGCAGGCAGCCGCAAGGTGGGCTTCAAACTGCTACGCAGCATTCGTGGCAGGCATTTCAAAACGCCTAGTTTTTCTTTGCTCAACGCTGGACAATTAGCGTAACCGGTATAGTCGCGTGGCATCATCAACAAGACTTCGTACTTTTCCATTGAATACTCGCGGCGAAGTCACATTTTGAGGATTTTTCCAATCTAAGTGTCTAGCAAACTGCCACGTTTTTGGCATCAGTATTCGTCCGGTATGTTTTGATTTTACGATAACAGGTCGTGCCAAAATATCGCAGCGATGGCGGGTTGTTGTTGCGTTCTATGGACTTGAAAGCCAATTTATAATTCAAAACACTGAGGTATTGAGACAAAGTTAGACCAGAGTAAAACGGTATATAGCATCGACCCTATGTCGATTAACGACACCTGGTTTCGATCATCGAGACCAAACAAAATATTCATTACGTGATATTTTCGCAGAGGTAAAGCGAGATAACATATTGGAGCCAGGGGGAGGTAGTTTCCTTCAAGGAAAGGGAAATACCTTTACACTAACGAATAATAATGCATCAACATAGGTGAAGGGGTTAACCAAAATCCATCACTGCGCTGTGTGCCAGTTTTCTTCCTTCCTTACATTTAATGCCGTATCCGTACGTTATTATATATATATATATATATAAAATATATATATGCATCTATATTTATATATGCACCATATATATATTATATATATATATATATATATATATATATATATATATATATATATACGCATATAACTACCTAAAAACAGAGCTGCTCCAGTAAACAGAGTACGAAAGAGGAGCTCTAAAAGCTTGACTACCTTATTTTATTGTTACTCTTGTAAATCCATGACAACTGCACACCACCACCCACCGCACACACACAAACAACAGAATTAATGCAAAACACATAGCTACCCTGCCATAAGCATATCACAAAAACTTGGACCGCGAAAACTTCAATCATTGTAGTGCAAGAAGAAAGCAAGCCTCTTCTTGGACCTCTTTTGTCTCCATGTCCCCGACCGGATAAGTTAGTTCACATGTTCCGTTCAAATCGGGCACAGAAGGCAATATGTTTTCTGAAACCATGCTGTAAATTTTCCAGTACCCACATTGTACGCCAAAAAATGTTGGGCCACTCCAGCCCTTCATTAACGTCGCTAGATAGAGGTACATAATTAATGTGTGTGATATTCATGCAAGTAGTTGGAAGATTACGCTACCGTTTCATTATTCTTGCAATGTCTGGCTACTTCGTGATTTTTCTTTCCACCGATAGTTCTTCTCACCTTTACTCATCAACAAATGCTGATGATCATGTAATTTGGGCTTTGGGGCGCACGGACAACGTTAGCCATGCGCCCATTGCATCAACATAGGTGAAAGGTTGTTAACCAAAATCCATCACTGTGCTGTGTGACCATTTTCGCCCTACCATTTAATGCCGTATCCGTACGTACGCATATATATATATATATATATATATATATATATATATATATATATATATATATATACTTATATACCGTACGAAATATAATGTTTATTTACAATGTACGTATATATCCATACGTATATAACGTATAAGATATACTGTATATATAATATAAACATATATATATATATATACGTATATAACGTAATACCATATACCGTATCCGGCACTGGCAAACAACGTGTATCAGGTTAAATAGTGGCTGGCAAGGCGAAACGTACCGAAAGAATCACGTGAAGTACCACAGCATTCCGCGCAGCAGACACCTGTGCAACGCGGCTATCACAATTTTTTAATGACGTCATCGTTTGCGACATTTTGGACAACCTCTTCGATGGTTCAACCGGGTGAACTTAGACTCATCTGCCACAAACGTCACGCTGCATCGAACCCCGGCGCCCTGACAGCATGATCCGGCGGTTTGTCAGGGACCGGAGGCTTCTGTCCCCATGACGGCGGTGGCGCCGGCGCTACATAAGGTGGCGCAGCGCCGCCCTGTCCGCAGTCCGCCCGGACGCCGGCCGTATTCAACATGCGTCTCCTGCTGCACATTTTACTGCTGGCGGCCGTTATGACATTCACCGCTGCGCTCAGCTGTGTGCAGTGCACCCCCGAACGGCGCATGAAATGCATCCAGAACAGACCCACAGAGAAGCAGTGCGGAGGCTGGGGTATCCATCCGGCTGTGTGTGGCTGCGGTTGTCAGGTTTGTGCCAAGAAGAGGGGAGAGCGTTGCAACGGTCCCTGGAGTGTGGCTGGCAAGTGCGGCAGAGGCCTAAAGTGCAAGCTGCCACCAGGCCATGCCTCGTTTCAGGCGGTGGGAATTTGCGTGTGGGCTGTCAAACACAAAGGATGAGGCATGTCGACATTGGCTGGTTGCGAGCGCGGGAAGAAAAACTGGACATTTTTCAATTAAGCTAAGAATCTGTGTCCTGCCGCAAGCAGAGTGAAGTGTCCGTGTGCGGCCACTACGACGGAACGGCTGGCATTACTGCTTGTGTGTGTCGGGCGCAAGCCCAACTTCATCCTTATGAAGAATAGTTGGATTTTGGCTCTTATATATTTCTCAACGTTTGAACTCAATTCTTTCTTCCTCAAGCAAAGAATATGTCGTGAGGCGAGGTCTGTCTGTACGGAAGACCCCAGGTTTGTGCGAGAGCGGACATCAGTGAGCGGAGGAACAGTAATAGATAGCACATCAGGTGAAGAGAGTTATAACAGTCAGGAGGTGCATGAAAGGTGAACTTATGACGAGACAGCGGGAGGTAACATGGCATATTTGCACTATGAGGTCAATCAGCAAGGGAAGGACATATTATAAAACATTATACCAAATGCGATCCGACAATCTGTTCTTTCACGAAAGGTGTCGAAAATACAAACCTATTGCAGGAGACAGGATTCAGCCGCATTATGAAGCATTGCACACGACATCGTGCTTAAACAAGGATATCTGTTCACCGCTCCCCGTTTAAGCGGTTGCCTGATACTAGCCGACACCTTTCTGTATCCGTGCGCTAACCTGCGAATAGACCATGACTTTTTTACTGTTGAAACGTTTAATAACGGAGGCAAATTTTGACACATCACTTTTTATGAAAATACTGACAGTGTAGAAAGCCAATATATTTAAGACTACATGTAAGCCAAAATATTGCTCGAACTGGTCGAGCACTCACCACAAACTTAAGCGGCGTAAGCAACTGAACGTTGATAACGGCTGTTCAAACAGCGCAATTGACAAAGAGATCAAGTCCACCTTAAATCGACGAAACCAGAAATCACTCGACAGGGAACCGGGCCATCAACTTTTGTATCGAAATCAAATGTCCCTGGTCGTATACGTTGGAAGTAAAAGCTTTGCAGACCATCACCAGAACATATATCACATCGACTGACGAACCCTGAAATAATACTAGTCATCTACTACAAGATCAGACCACCCAGTAGCCTTGTAATGAAAAACAGCCTGACAGAAAAACCTATACTAACTACAGTGCATCATATAGTGTATGAGTCTTGAAGCCCGCACGGAGAATGCAGGCTGCGCAGCTCGACCTTTATTGGAATGACTTCATCTCTATCACGACGCATGACTATGCACCTGCAGGAGGGAGCGCCAAGACCAACATTTGCGCAAGGCCCACAATCAAAGACTCCTACGCTCTGACCTGAGTGAAAACACACTGATTCTAAAATCCTGTTTACAACGCCGTTTACACGCCCTCATCAGCAAAAAATGCCTGACTTCAACCAAAATATTAAGTTATGGACCTTCCTGGACCTGTTCAGTCGCCCAATGACAGCTGGGTGATTCGATGTCTTTAACTTTGCATTTTCAAACTGGCTGGCTAGCTCGTAGAGCATGCCTGGTGTTTTACCACATTCGACTGTTTCCTGTCCGACCGTCTTACACTGCCTTGAGAATGGGGAGCGAATATTGCACGTCGTGGAGGCAAACGGATGACGGCCGTGCGTGACACTCTGGGCATTCGCTTGTCGCTTACACACATTTCCCGGCATTAGTAGATTTACGATGCACTTTCATGATAGAAAATTCGCTTCTTACATCCACATCGATGTCAAGAAATTGTTAAAGTTTGTCAGCCATCCAAAATCAAGTTTTCGAGGGCATAGGACGAGGCAGTACTGTATTGCCGCTGTTTTAGACGGATTTGTACAAATCAGGCGTGATTAGAAAGCCCGTTGTTGATTCCGGCCTGGGTTATCCAAAGCCAAACTCCGAGATCATTTGTAGTGGGAAAACCTAAAAAGGACAAACTTTTAAGGTCACTGGAAAAGGTGGCGTCGCATTGCCGCTGTATGAAACGACTTTGTGCAAATAAGGCGTGCTTAGAAAGCCCGTTGTCGATTCCAGTCCTGGGCTTTCGAAAACACCACAAAAAAGTAAAATCCCAAGGTCAAATTCTGGGTCAAAAGACCGGGTAACACGGCACTGCCGCTGTGTGCGATTGTTGTATAAAAACTGACTTTGATGCTAGTGTTTTTGAAAGGCCAGGCTAGACCCAACAACAGGTTTTCTAATTACATCCTGTTTATACAAATTGGTCCAGTGGAACAGCAATGCGACGCCACGTTGTCCATTGACCTTGAAAACTTTTTTCTGCATGTCTTGGAAAATTGACTTTCAACAACGTTGAAGTTAAACGTTTTGATATCCCCGGCCTGCAATGTACAACGGGCTTTCCAGGACGCGTTTGGCCAAGGGTTCAAGGATAATAATAATCCACAAAGATTCTCCAGTTGCGTTCTGCAGGTCCGAAAAAAAATTCCTTAAGCTTGTCTCACATGTGCCTTGCACAGCCTCAGGTAATAGCCATGCAAATAGAAAAAGGATTTTGCGTCCTGACCATGGTCTGAAAATTTTCCGGGATTCTCCCTCAGTGCGGTAAATAACCTGGGACATCTTTCTGATCTGAGACCATTTTTCGCGTTGGCAATGCCAAAGGTCATTCCATAAAACTTCCCAACATGCCGGATATTTTCCGAGATCATCTGCCGGCTGAACGCGTCCCTAATGATGCCTCATTTGTACATATCGGCTCCATACAGCTGCGGTGCGAAGCTTCCCCGTCCTTTGGCCTTGAATTTGACCTTGGATTTTTACTTTGACTCCGCTGTTTTTGAAAGCTGAGGCTGGAATTGACAACAGACTTTCTAATGACACTTTATTTGTGCACATCCGTCCTATACGGTGTCAATGCGACGTTACCCCGTCGTTTGACTTTGACAATTTGCTTTGGAGCCTCTTTAGCAACTACAACGGACATTGAATTTTGACGGTTTAATATCTCAGGCTGGAACTGATGACTGGCTGCTAGACGAGGTATTATTTGAAGACATCAGTGCCTTACAGCGGCGACACAGCGTGTTTGCTTTAGTTCATCGACTTCTTGAGGTCAATTTGTGTGAGGTAGAGCAAAGTCAACCTGAATTTCATTTTCAGCGGCTTGTGCCTGACCCAGGAGCTAATTTTAAGCGGAATCAGTACTAGAAGCGGAATGCGTTGCTGTGTACGTCGAATACGACGCCATTCGTGGACAATATCTCCAGATTTGATGGACGTTTACTGGCTCTCAATCAGTGTTGTGCAGCCTGTGCAAGTGTCATTCACAAGTTACGTTTTACCCCACATAATGGGAAGCTGGACACGGTTGCTAGTTTATACTAGCTACACAGTTGTTAGTCTATACGGAAATAAGACGTGTGATCAGACGACTAAAGCGCCATAGTCGAGCATGTGAATACAAGTGAACACCTCAAACTCGCGGATAGATATGCCGGAACGCCGCAAGAAAGGGATAAAACACGTGCACATCACGATACTACTGATTCACTCAACGCTTCCAGCATCGCCGTGGCCACCTTTCGGGGACTGGAGCGCTAGAAGTGAGTTTTGAGGTGGCAATTTTGCACGGCAAGTTTGGCAGGACCTTCACGTCATGCAAACGTTCCATGACGCAATCAAACAATGACGTATCGAGTAGGATATTTACTTAATAGTAAAATTATGTTGTACAGAGCAGTTTTCCACCTCAAGGTATTCACACGACTATAAATGAGCCGTTGTCATTATGCCGGATGCTTGCTTTCGCAACATATATATATATATATATATATATATATATATATATATATATATATATATATATATATATATATATATATATATATATATATATATAGGGAGTCTCCTCGCTCCACGGCCCCCTATCTCTCTCTCTCCTCTCTCCTCTCCCTCTCTCTCTCTCTCTCTCTCTCTCTCTCTCTCTCTCTCTCTCTCTCTCTCTCTCTTCTCTCCTCCTCTCTCTCTCCTCTCTCTCTCTCTCTCTCCTCTCTCTCCTCTCTCTCTCTCTCTCTGTTTTTCTTCAACGTGGAATATTCCTTTCAACAATCTATCTTAAGCATATTCGTGGTGCTAGACATTTCTGTTCAATGATCTCTGATGGCAATAAACGACCGTGTATCTTCCCCTGCCTGTGACTCGCATATAAGACTCCTGAAGAGAAGAAAAGTTGACAAAATATATAAAGGCTCTAAAGGTTTGAAATAAAAACTCTATTCTTCTTATGAAAACGCACACGAATTATCCAAGCCTGAAAGAGAGCTGGATGGCAATAGCGTATCCAGTTTTATTTGCTGGTATGAGTTTCACGGGGGGAATTCCTGTGCAGTGATGTCGATGAAACACTTAATATAAGCAAGAGCTCACACTTCTGGTTTTTGGTGCTGTGAATTGAAAGTGCTTGTCCTTACAATAATGACCTCCAAGATGTCAGGAAATATTGCTAACCGGTTAAATAACGTTGTCAAGGAAACATGAGCTTGGCTGACAATACTTGGCGTTTTAAGCTGTTTATGGCTCCGTGGCCATGAGCACAGCGTGCGTCGTTCTTTTGTTAACGCATCATATCGTTCCTTAGAATCGTTTAACCATTACTCGCTTTTATTTAAGGTTGATTATTGTCATCAGACAAATTCCACCCCATGAATGATATTTGGAATTACATTCTCAAACATGTCAGCTATGGTCTTAACCGAATCACAAACCTCTGTGCATGGTGCCCGCCGGCCCGCACCGCCCGTCCGCTGGTGCACTGACCTTTGCGAAACATGCCAGCATACACCCGGGGCTTGGCGTTGGAGCGCGCTGAACCAGCAGCAGCCTTTTGTGCTCTTTGGGTGAACCTCATAGGTCGCAGGAAAGGTGATGGACGGATGCCATTTCGCGCACGCGCGGCCGTGGACGGCATTTCATGCGGCCCTGGGTGGTGGCACGTGTTTTGGTCGTGGGGGATGAGGGCAGGGCTAGTGATGAAGGACTTCCGTCATTCCCATACCCGGAGCTTTTCAGTTTAACCTCCTAGACATTCCTGCGTTTATGGCCCTAGCTGCGCAAGGTTTAACTGGCCGTGTAAATGCTTAGGCTGCTATGTTATTTTGCGGGAGGAACAAATGAGACTTCTTATTACGAGGGAAGGTGTTGTACTGTTGGCCTGAGCACTGCTCTATACAGAAAATGCATGTGCTTCGTTTCTATGGAGTGATAAACATTCGGCACCGTTTGCGGATCCGGTTACTGGGTTCGGGGACCAGCCATTTGTCGAAATTACACGATCTGCCGGCAGTCCTTCATAGCATGAAACACAAATGCATGAAACTATGATATCAATTCCTGCACCACGCTTGGAAATGCGAATAATGGGGCTCTGAGCATGACGGCAGATCGAATAATCGCTTGCAGTTGTCTTTGTCTATAGGCCACAAACGAAGCAAACACACCGATTTGTTCGGCGGGCGGGAGCCGACACTCGCGATCTATTCCGTTCACCTAGGATCGTACGCACTTATCTCACCGATTTTTGCACCGGAAGTACGCATGTCTTCCAGTTTTGAACGTGCAGCCTTATTACGCGAATGACATTTGACGATGATGTCAACAGTGCGCCGTCCTTGAAAGGCCGTTGAATGACAGGCGCCATGCTCAGCGCCGCGAGGGTTTCCGTGTGATTTAGACGCAGCAAGTTTGGGTTATTCCTTATGAATGCTGGGAAAGAAGTCCTCATTGGAGCTTTACGCACTTAGCTGGGCAAGAAAGTCGTCGCAGCACATGCCCAAAATGACTTCTTCACACGGATAATCTATCCGCAGGCCAAACAGCAGTCGGTGTATGTATAAGCTTGCTTTATTCGTAATCGGTCCTTACGACTAAGAAACAGCTGTTTCGCCATCCAAGCAGACCTGCTACCAAACCAAAGGGAAGCAGTAGTGATCGTTTGCTTCCGCGAGACATCACATATTTTATAGATTTGTCCACTCTGGGAAAACATGTCATCACCGCTTGACACTGCAGAGCACCCATCCTCCCAGTAGGCAATTGCAGTACACCAATAACGATAAACAGCAAGTCATAACCTAGGGCCATCCAGTCCGGGCGGTACGCTGCTCGGCGCCAACACTGGGGGGCTCCCGGTAACCGTGCCTCAGTCGAGCGCAGTCTAGCAGACTATTTCAGATCGTCCTTGAGCACAAGTTCAAAAACCGCTCATACACACTTCAGACGCACCATCATACAGCGTGGACCCCGCCATACCCCCTGACCACCGTCCCCGCATCGTTTTTGATTCGCCTTCTTCCACTTTCACTCCTCGCGACGTTCACAAGCTTCTGGTGTCAAACAAAAACAGACCCCTGACGCGCGCCTCGCGCCGGGTTCATCCGGTGGCCACCGCGAGGCCACGCCCCGTCCCTCTCAGCTGATTGGCTGCAGAGGCGTTTCATCGTCCTTGACCAGCCCAGCCCCACACTGATTGGCCGCACCGACGTCCCGCTCACTCTGATTGGCTCCGTCCTTCGAAGCTGATTGGCTACCGCGATGCCTGGCCCTCGCGGGCCTCCTCGGTGCCGCCGTTGGTAGGTCGGTGCTTCTGCTCGATGCTGATGTATTGACGAATGAGACGCGAGATCTCGTGGGCGTTGTCCGACTGAATTCTGACGACCTTCTGCTGCATCAAGTTGCCGTACTTCATGTCCAAGAACAGGGTGCCCTCCTCCGTCTTCACCTTGCGGGTCGATATCACCTCGGAGAAGGGGTACCTCGCCAGGGTCTCCTGCGCAAGTAAGGGGGATCTGATGTTGTAGTGTTCTAGAAATACGTCCTAATACCAGAGACGTTCATTTGCCATTACAAGAAACATTGCAAATCAACGTCCAAAATCCTTAACTCATTACAAGGCGAACGCCAGCCCCATAGGCAATTTCGTACCATACTGCTAGCTGGTTTAACCATGGACTAAAAAACTAACATCTGACACTGCGTCAAGTCGCTGAATGTTTTCAGCATTCACTGGCAGTCACAAGGTTAGTCTGTCACAGACAGGTAGATTGCTTGTCTGTTGGCACCCGTCGGCATGATGGGCTGTTGTCCCCAAGGAGCAGTAGTTTCTAACAAAGTCCATGTATGTCCTTTTACGTCACTTGTTTACCTGTGCAAGACCGAAATACCCACCGCCTCGCTGCTGATTCGCATGAGAGTCCACTAACCTCGCTACTCGCTACTCAGCCATGGCACTTCTGACGCTCCAGTAATGAACCCGCCCCATGAATGAATACGTCCTTGACAAACTCGGCAACTACTGCAGCGGCGGCCCATCGGCGGCCAGCACTCGGCGCGCCAGGCGGCGGTCGGGCTACCGTCGGCCCACCGTCGGGCTGTCGTCGGGCCGCCGTTGGGCTGCCATTTGGGCCACTGTCGGGCCACCGTCAGACTGCCGTCGGGCCGCCGTCGGGCTGCCGTCGGGACACGGTCGGGCCGCCGTCGGGCTGCCGTCGGGCCACCGTCGGGCTGCCGTTGGGACACGGTCGGGCCACCGTCGGGCTGCCGTCGGGCTGCCGTCGGGCCACCGCCGGGCCTTTGCCGGGCCGCCGTCGGGCTGCCATTGAACCACCGTCGGGCCGCCGTCGGAACAAGGTCGGGCCGCCGTCGAGCCGCCGCCACTGCCGACTCACGTGTGTCACGCTGTCCAGGAAGTGGACGCCGCCGCGGTTCAGCGCCAGGATGTGGTCGACGGCCTCGCGGCTCTCCGTCACGCGGCTGACCGCAAAGAACGACGAGCCGAACAGAGGCCACCGCTCCAGGATCTCTGGCGGGCGCGGGCCGGGCGGCTGTCAGTCGCAGGTCCCGGGGAGGGGGTCCCGGCGGCGCCGCGGGTCACCACGCGGGTGACCGACGCGCGCCGGCCGTGGCGCGGCGGCCAGACCGCGACAGGCTCGTGGGGGGGGGGGGGGGGGGGGCAAAGACTACATGCCGAGGGAGACGCCCGAAATACTCCGGGGAATGTCCTGGGCGCGGCCATGACAGCTGACGCGCTCATTAAGAGGCAGGATAACCAAAGTAACACGCACACAAACCACGCGTGACGCAAACGGTGACGACCAGAAATGCGCAGGCTTCATCTAAGCAGGCGCTGCGTCCACGGGCGCCAAGGTGTGGCCAAGTGTGGGACATGTGAGGGGGCCCACAGAAGCGAATCCAGCAGACCTTGCCGCTCCCAGGCGTTAAAACTGGCAGAGGCTATCTGGTAGATTTACCACTTCTGGAGTTGTAGACATCCACTGATAAAGCAGCATTCACAGCGCCGGATCCGACTGCGCCAGTGTGCAACCAAAGCACGTAACAACCAGACTCGCACACATGTATGACCCCTCTGAATCGAAAACTGGGATACAAGGTGGCCAGCAGAGGCCGCAGCCCGCAGCAGGGCCCTCCCACTCACGAGCACGGCCGCCTTAGCCTCCATCGGCGTCTTCTCTGTACCTCGGTCCAGCTGCCCTGCACCATGTTGACCCACTGGGGCGGCTTGATGTCGCGCACCATAAGCGCCGCCTTGGGCAGCAGGTACTTGGTCTCCTTCATCGTCGGCATCGCCTGCATGTCAGCGGCGCGGTGCAGCAGCGCCGCCACCCGCGAGATGTCGTACTGCAAGGGCACGGACACCTCAGCACCATCTAGCGGAAAATTCGGCACTATATTGCCGAAGCTAACGGGACGCTGTCAAGTGAAATATTTTTTTTTTTTTGTTGGCATCAGTAAAAAAGCAGTCACAAAACTTAGTGACTGGGTGAAAAGCTTTATCCACAAAAAACACTGAATATGAAAACGGTCATCGAAGACGTTTACAAGCGCCTGAATGTTACTAAGAACACAGCGCCTTACAAGAGGTCACATCAATATGCTGCATGGTTTTTGGTGCAACATTAATATGAAATGTACGAACTATTTCCTCACCAGGAAACAGATGGAGACCAAATTATTTCATGACGAAGATTAACCACATACCCCGCATAACCAACGACGCCGACAGCACGTCGACATAACGTGGGCCGACCACTGCTGCACGTCGGTCCCTCGACAGCACACCCGATCTTTCACATACCCATGACGTCAGCACAAATCGGAGTATCTAGCGCCTAGCGGTCGGTGCCCCAGCAAGGCTCTGTGGCCGCTGCCGGCGGTCGTGGCCGCCGGCGCCGGCTAACTCACCACCACCTCCTCGTGCAACGTCTCGCCGGGCATGACCAGTAGCAGGCCTTCGAGGTAGTCGGGCGCGATCTGGTTGAACACCACCTCCACGTACAGCGGCGACTCCAACCGCAGCGGGGAAGTACCACACCGAGCGGCAGAAGATCAGGTAGAAGATCTGCGGTGGTAGGTGGCGCCAACGACGAGTTAGAGGGCGCTGCACCGCACGACGGGCAGTATGGGCGGCCGCGCACGCTATGGGCGGCCTGTGCACGCTATGGGCGGCCGCGCACGCTATGGGCGGCCGTGCACACTGTGGGCGGCGTGCGCGCCGCACGGCACGGCGGCAGCTATGGCGGCCGTGCACGCTATGGGCGGCCGTGCGCGCTATGGGCGGCCACGCACATTGGGACACGAGGTATGCACGCCTGCATGGAACATGTTCTTGAAAGTGCTGCTAGAGGATATTCTGTGATTGTCATCATCAGCTTGTATTTGACGAGCACGCAGGTGATTTCTTGCGACATATATTATCACAGGTCCCATTTACACACGAGTAACTTAACTCAGCCAACACACAACAACCGTGCAGAATGCGAGACAACGGTGTCGTGATGCATATGCATTTTCGTCCCTGCACCAGGCGCTGGGTGGAGGACGCTCCCCACCACAGACGGGCCGCCGCCGCCCAGCCACCCCAGCGCACCTGCTCGTTCTTCTGTAGTTCGGTTGTGACGTCCAGGAGTACTCCTCCCGCGCCAACGGCATGGTGAACGTGTCGCCCTCGACGATGCAGTAAAGCTGAACTCCTCCATCTCGTCCCGCGACCGGATCTTGATCACCGAGCAGATGTCCTCGATGATGTCCTGACGAGGGCACATGTCACGACCGGCTGGGATTTGTAAACCGCGCGAGATTTGTAAACCGCGCGAGATTTGTAAACCGCGCGAGATTTGTCAACCGCGCGATATTGTAGAGCCACGCGAGATATTTAAATCGCGCGAGACTTGTAAACTGCGCGAGCTTTGTAAACTGCGCGAGACTTGTCACCGCGTGAGATTTGTAAACTGCGCGAGATTTTAGGTCGCGCAAGATTTTTAAGTCGCGCGAGATTTGTAAGCCGCGTGAGACTTGTGAACCGCCCAATAGAGTGCTCAACAGAGGGGGGGGGACATCATTTCGGGCGGAGGACGATTAGCATTGCCGGCCTCGCCCCATCACATTCCAGTCTCCAACTGACACGACCTTCACGTCCGGACTCCCATGTGGCATAAATAAGAAATGGAACGTTAAGAACTAAAAAACAAGCATACTAGCTACTACTAGAAACGCTACTTGCATACTAACCAGCCACGCACAAAGCCACATTGAGCAATTAACTCGCTGATTGCATTCATTTCACTTGCACCATGCTTAAGCCCTACTTTTGGTGTTTCCACCTCGTTCCTCCTGGGTCCTGCTGGTGCCCCGCTCTGGTGACAAGAGCTGGCCCTGTCTTGGTGCCCTGCTCTTGGTGACCCCACGTCGTTTCACCTGGACAACGCTGGTGCTCTTGGTGTTGATGACGCGCTCAGTACCGCCGGGCAGCCGGTAGATCTGGCGCTTGGAGTTGCGTCCGGCAGTGATGGCCGTGATCTCCTCGATGCTCGGCACGTTCTTGCGGCCGCCGAAAGCGGAACGTCTTCCTCAGGTTCTGCAGACACACCATGGCCGTGCCTGCCGACCGCAGAGGGGGACGGTGTTGACACGGCGTCGGACACGCGGCGGTAACACACAGCCGGCCGCAGGGGAGACGGTGTTGACACGGCGTCAGACACGCGGCGGTAACACACAGCCAGCCGCAGGGGAGACGGTGTTGACACGGCGTCAGACGCGCGGCGGTAACACACAGCCGGCCGCAGGGGAGGCCGTGTTGACACGGCGTCAGACACGCGGCGGTAACACACAGCCGGCCGCAGGGGAGACGGTGTTGACACGGCGTCAGACACGCGGCGGTAACATACAGCCGGCCGCAGGGGAGCCGTGTTGACACGGCGTCAGACACGCGGCGGTAACACACAGCCGGCCGCAGGGGAGGCCGTGTTGACACGGCGTCAGACACGCGGCGGTAACACACAGCCGGCCGCAGGGGAGACGGTGTTGACACGGCGTCAGACACGCGGCGGTAACACACAGCCGGCCGCAGGGGAGGCCGTGTTGACACGGCGTCAGACACGCGGCGGTAACACACAGCCGGCCGCAGGGGGCCGGTGTTGACAAGGCGTCAGACACATGGTGGCAACACAACAGTCGGACGCAGGGGGAGACCACACAGCTGGCAGCAGTGGGGGTGGCCTGGGCGAGGGGAGGACAACAGGGACGGCGTGTTGCGTGCATCAGCATTACGTGGGACTGGGACTG
>NW_023596557.1:0-41441 GCF_011947565.3 Pollicipes pollicipes | reverse complement strand
CATCCTTTGAGGCCACGTTTGACCTTGATGGACGACCTTGAGAGGTCAGGACCTTTTGACGGACGCTAGTTTTTTCTGTGGTGAATGTCCTGATGTTCGCAAGTTTAAAATCGGCTTGTAATTTTTAAGTGATGTGGAGTTCCCTGTGCTTTGAGCCAACGTTTGACATTGAAGGGTGACCTTCAGAGGTCAGGACTTTTTGACGGACGCTAGCTCTTTCTCTGGTGATTATTTTGATGTCTAAGTTTAAAATCATTCGGTAGTTTCGGGTGATATAGAGTTCCCCGTCTTTTGCGTCCGCGTTTGACCTTCAAGGATGACCTTAAGAGGTCGGGAGTTTTTGACGGACGCTAGTTTTTCAGTGGTTAATGTTCTGATCTTGGTAAGATAAAAGTCGGCCGATAATGTTTAGGTGATATGGAGTTGCCCGTCCTTTGAGCCCGTGTTTGATCTTGAAGTGTGACCTGGAAAAAGTCAGGATTTTTGGACGAACGCTAGTTCTTTCTGTGGTGAATATTCTGACGTTTGGAAGTTGAAATCCACCGGCAATTTTTTGGTGAGATCGAGTTCCCCGTCCTTTGTCCCAGCTTTTGACCTTGAAGGTCACATGATATTGCATAATAAGGGTCATTTTTGGTGTTCTCATGCCACAATTGACCTTAAAACAATTTTTTCAGGGAAATCGGAACTCGTCGTTGAAAAAATCGCTGGAGAAATCGCTAACTAACTGTACGGACATCCAGAAGTGAAACCAACGCAAGCCTCTTCCAATGTGGATTCCTCCGGCCACACTTTTTGTTTTGGGACCCAACTGGCACAGATTGAGGGTAAGTGCTCAAACGCTAGTATCTGCAGTCTTGAATTAATCTATCATAGCATCTATATTCGAGGGAGGTTTAAAATGAAGCTTGCAGAGTGCTGACATGTGACTCTGAGTCTGAGTGAGACTTAAATAATAACTAGACCTGTTGAGCTGACACGAATGAAAATAGGTCAAAGCGGAAGAAATTTTGCGTTATTGCCCCGACAAACACAAAAGGCCCTCTGTCATTTGGAGTTCCCTCACCATCACTGTTCTGTTCGACAAATGTTCCCCTGATCGACTCGAGGTCCCTTATCAATAAAGAACCCCTGTTGGGCTCTGTGAGTCCCTGACAGACTCTATCATTATTTCAGAGACCCTGACCAAAGCCATTCGCGGGTCCGGCCTTCCTCGTCCTTGGAAAATGGACCAGCGGCGCTCAGACGACATGGAGTCGACGGTTCGGTGTCAGTGGCGTCAGCGTCAGCGTCGGTGTCAGTGGCGTCAGCGTCAGCGTCGGTGTCAGTGGCGTCAGCGTCAGCGTCGGTGTCAGTGGCGTCAGCGTCAGTGTCGGTGTCAGTGGCGTCAGCGTCAGCGTCGGTGTCAGGTGGCGTCAGCGTCAGCGTCGGTGTCAGTGGCGTCAGCGTCAGCGTCTGGTGTCAAGTGGCGTCAGCGTCAGCGTCGGTGTCAGTGGCGTTCAGCGTCATAGCGTCGGTGTCAGTGGCGTCAGCGTCAGCGTCGGTGTCAGTGGCGTCAGCGTCAGCGTCGGTGTCAGTGGCGTCAGCGTCAGCGTCGGTGTCAGTGGCGTCAGCGTCAGCGTCGGTGTCAGTGGCGTCCTGGCCAAAATAGAGGCCCGCACTGTTCCAGGGATTCCCAATCCATGCATGAGAACCTCTGAATGACCTTTGAGGTCACAGCCCTACGGGCGGTGTCCTTATTTTGATCCACAGCCAGTCCTTCAGGCCCTTGGGGCTCTTCAGCCTTCAAATCGCGCCCTGATTCCGTGAGGCCCTTCGGCCCTTCTTTGGGCCTCCTCAAACACAGTTTTTTTCGAGGCCACTTGCCGAGATATGAATCCCTGTTATATACTGTGGACCCATGGCAGGACTCAGTGAAGAGGCCGTCTGTCTGATGTTTCAGGTCACGGCCCTACGGGCCGGGATCCTTTACGTGTGACCTGCAGGCAACCCTTCGGGCCTACGCTTCTACGCCCTCCAATCAGGTACTCGATCGTCGGTTGCGGCGAACCCGAGGCCCGCATTCGGGCCGTCATTGAACACTGCCCTTGGTCGACTCGGATCCCTTGCCCAAACGCAAGGGAGCTTGTGTCGGCACGGGCTCCTAGTTGACCAGAGCCATATTTTGCTAAAGAAGAACAGAAAGGGACCCTGAATGTCAAAGAGCCACTTATGCTGGTCGAAACCCTCTTGGCTGACATGGGATAGAAGTAGCAAAAATGCGAACGAAATGGTCCACAGCGAGGCTTTAGAACGGTCTGGCTAATTATGGGCTCTAATATCGAAAAGGGAGCCTCCAGAGTCGCTGGTTCGGTCCTTAAGGGATCGGGAGCCCTGTTTGAGCCGGGGGGTCCGATAACCCCAACTGCGGTCCATACCGCGGTCGATACACGTGCTTGGGTGGCATGCTTATCACTGTCATAATTGTTTTTAACGCTGGTCGAAACCAGGCCCTTCTCATCTCAGTCTCTGTCATCTCTGTCAGCTCAAGGCCCTTTTTGATTCGATGATTTTGAGATCAGAGCTCACGCAAAGCGGGATTATTGTGTGTGCTCCAGGACTCCGCACCTTCCTATTGTGAAATTCCAAATATACGGCAGAACTTATGGAGAAGCGACATGTGCCGTTACGCTTGGCACGATCCCCCTGCCCTTTGATCTCCCCGACATTGAACAGCCGCTACCACCGGTCACAGACCATCCTACGCAGACGTCAAACAGATGGCACACATAAACGCAGCCAATGTCGAGAATGCAGAGGCCCACCCTCATCCCACTGCCACCCCTGCTTGACGAGTTCTCAGTGGGGTGCCCTCCTTCCTTTTTTGATTGTCCTGGCTATGCTCCTGCAGGTGCGTTTAAGTGACTTGAGCGCCCATACCGCCACGGGTAGGATGCGATTGCCAGGAGATTATATCAAATAACTGAGGGACTAGAAGCCGACCAAACCTGTTTACAGCCCCATGTTCCGTGCCTATGGTGCCGATCAACATAAAACCTTTCTAACTACATGAGTTATATCTCTTGCTGACTCTGGTCTAGTTCTGTGCTATTGTGGAAGTATTTTGGCACCATTCATCGATATTTTAACTATGCCGACCTCAGCACGTTGCGTTGTTTTGCTACTTGCTATCACAAGATGAAACAGAGCGGCGGAATATTTCCATCCAAAAACATAGTCAAGTCATTAGCCATGTACATTCGGAGGAAGTGTTTAAATGTGTCGACCTTCACTTCGAAGTAAACATTCAATGAAACAATTGCAAAAACCAGACAACACGGGGGGCCGATTTGTATTCTTTTCAGTGGGCTACCGTTTCCCTAATGTCAAATTTGGCCCCAACCATGAGTATTGCCCCTGACCTTTTGGGAGCGTAGGCACAAGCAGAACATTACAAGCGAGAACTCAAAATTACAAAAGTTTTAAAAGCTTCTAATGGTTGTCTCGCAGCCAAAGGAAACAAAGAAAGTGCAAACTGCAATGTCAGTTTTCTTTGAGTGCAGCTGACAGAGCCCGTCAAACTGGGTGCACTGTAGCATTTTCTGATTTTACTACATTCTGCATATTTGAACTGCACACCTGATATACCCTGTTGATGTCAGTTCCAGCTTTGTGTCATTGCCTGAGCGAGTTGGCATTGGTCAGTGATGTTTTAACCTCTTAAAACTGTGGCCACGCGAAGTTCTACCGCGACATGTTATCGGAGAATTGACAAGCGCTCGGGTATAGGGTCAAGTTAACGTCCCAAAGTTTTTCGCGAAATAATTTCCAAACAGCCCTTCGCAACCGCGCTTAACTTTGCATAGCTGTAGGTGACTGAATAGCGGATTGTTTGGTATAAAACATATGTGCTTTGTGAGATTATTGACCCATGGCAGGTCAAAGTCACCGTCAGCGAAGGCAATTTCTAGGGTTCTGTTCAATCTGGTGCGACAGCGGAGTGTTGGAAAAAACCATACATCATTGAGATAGTTCTTAGACGATCAGTCAATTGAATTTAGAAGACCTACTTATTCAATTGACATTGGACCAATTATGACGGCCTAACGAAGGTCAAAACCAACCTGCTTTTTACTCGAGAGCTTGTTGTGTAAAGCAGCTTCTGATTTTCATTTTGAATGCATTAATGACTGGGATCGCAATAGACATCTTCCATGTATTTCTTAAAGGAATTGGTCCACGTATGAAGGCATTGAAGCAAGCATTAGACATGATGCAATAAGCTCACCTATATAACTATTGGCATGCTTGTCAGTGGGATAGAATGCTCTAGAAAACGCAACATCTATATTTCGTAAACATGCTTCACAATGCGTCACTGTTTGATTGCGTCATCTCAACTTGCACAGCAGTGATGAAGAGCCAATTGACGGCCGACATATCTGGAAATCGTGCTCACAAATCAAACATATGAACGACTCTATGATAGTTTTATTGGTTTTGATCGCCGCATGACTAATGACATGGCAGAGTTTGAAAGACGTTATTATGGCGTCATGAGTGCCTGAATGACTCAGAAATAGTTCGCTCAAAATAGTCTGCACATCTTCGCGGGCGTGTAGCTCAGAAACTAGAAAAGTCTTAGGAAAGGCAGGGCTGTAAATTGCACCAAATGGTCTTCAAGGTGGCAAATTTTAGTTCAAAACCCCACACAAATGAAGAATACTCCGTTTGAAGGCCAGAGTGGGTAACTGACTTAAAATGACCCAGGTTAACATTTTGCTTTCAGGAATATACCACTAGGGTAATCCCTGGTGCCTACTCAAATGCGAGGATCAAAACAACCTTGTATGATTTTGGTCACCATAACCTTCTAAATGTTAAACAAAGCTACTTAACTTAAATGAGCATCAGCGACCTTTTGCTTCGAACAGTTATCTACATTCACGGTGATGGCACCAGAGAGCCTGGGGCACTTTGGACACTACTGTTGAGTTTGGTTTTGTCTGACCTTGTTCGACCCAAAAGTCATGACGTAATTACCTCATATTCTGACACAACTGAGTCCACATTGGAGGGAAACTCACCTTGTAGATTTTGTTTCTCCAGTTTTCTTCTTTTTTATATTTCAGGAGGTCAAACTAACCTCTCCTCACCCGAGCGAAGGGTTTTCAACGGTCGCCCGGATGCGTGCTAAACCAAAACTGGTCGAACAATAACACCCCAAGACGTAACGAATTCACTAGGGACAGCTGCGAAAACCCGACTATCGAAACCACCCGACTAAACCTTCAGCGGTAATCGTCCGACAATGATCAGCAAAAAAGGAAGAAGAGAAAAACGCCAGGCGTTTCGAACATGTCTATCGTAAGTGCTGCATTGTAGCCTGAATTCCGCCTTGCGGCTTCCTGCCAAGGTTTTCCGTGGGAGCCTTTAATAGTCGCGCACTTCAACTTGCGCCATTAATTCTTGAACCATACGCATCCAACAGTGCCTAAAGCCAAATAGCACTGACCATACGTCGGTTACTGAAATCTAGTACCGTTCATCGAGATCCAACAAGGTGACTATTATCCACAGCAACAAAACCCTACACCGAACCATAGCAACAAAACGTGTCTGTCAAGCTCCCAGCTTCGTAAATAACAAGGTGAGATTCCTGCTCCTAAAACTTTGGGAGAACATTAGGTCAAATCGGGGTAAAAACATGCGTTTAGTGTGTTTTTAAGCGCATGCTTAGCTACTTTCTCCGACCAACGCCCCAAATCTGTTTCGCTAAACCACATCTCTGCGGTGGACGCTTATTGACAGTGACATGTGAGGAACTCGCCAGCAATTACTTCACCGTCCAGCCCACATCCCAAGTGGAAAGCGTCTGAGTCAAGAGACAGGTGGTTTAAAATCAGTGTAAGGTGATCGGCGGCTTACACCGACTCCAAGTGGCGGCAGCGAGACTTTCAAGGATGTTGACCGGATTGAAGACAAATTGAATACTGAATCGGCTTGTCGCAATGCACATTGCACACAAATATGATGACGAATGAAATACATTGAGATATAGAGAGCTGCAATCTCGGATTTAAGAATGGTTATATTTTTAGCACATGAATCGTTACTTTTAGAGATAAAAATCCATGATATATGGACACATTGTTCAAAATGCCAGAACACCGGAATATATATCATCGAGACAAAAGAGATAAACGAACCTTAAGCACTAATACACTAATAGCAAGTCTCTCCTTGTTCGGAAAAAGGCAAGGACCTCATAACCTATTCAACAGCGTAAATTTAAATGAGATAATATATGAAATTGTGTTATGTTAAATTATGGCCAACCCCCGTTGCCTAGGAAGGTCAATCCTTCTCCAGAATCGACTAGTGAAACAAACTACGTAAAAAGCTTTGAACCTGTGCTCACAATCTTAGTAGCAAGAACACCGATGTGCCGGGTATGCAGTTTCTATCACACCGAGCAGCGTTGGCCGCCGCAGATAACATCAGACGGCGGGCACCGGGCGCACGAGGAAGACCGTTGTGAAATAATCTTTCCGATAGTCTCACAACTGATTCGCATCGTTCAAAGGTTAGACTGGGATGTACATTTCAGCCGCATAATTTTAACAGCTCAAAGGAAACAACAGCACCGAAATAAAACTTTTCCTTCCCTCTACTTTTCCAGCTTCTACCGAATTCCAACACGGTTTCGCAGCGCTGTCGATGCTATTTAATTCACATCGGCGATGTAAAACTCGTGCGGTTTATGTATTTGCTTGTACATGTACATCGGTCCATCTTCAGGCGCCCTCGTACACTCCCTAACCAACTCGGGGCTCTTGTCAACACCGGACCTCCGGTTAGGCGCTGTGTGCCCCTGGCCGACACAGGGGCCCCTCATCGGCTCGGGGTGCACTGACCAATGTAAATCGCGGGTCCTGACCTTGTCCCTGCTTGGGAAATGGGCTCCCAGGCCCAGGACGGGGCCCAATCGGTGCCCCCGGGCCCCTCTGGCTGGTATTTGAGGGTGCGACCTGCGCCCCCTCAATGACCTTTAGCCAGTCCTTCGGGTCCCATATCGGATTTACGGTGCTCCCATTTGAGATTTCGTCGTGGTCACCTGAATGACACTTCATTTTTAGGATCAATCACTTTCTTCCCACGACAGTCCGACATCAAGGACGAACTGAGTTCGGGGGACAGGCAAAAAAGTGGAAAATAACAAAAGTATCCCCCAAAACGTACGATAACAAGCAGGGACGGATCCAGAGAGGGGGGCTACGGGCCCCCCTTGGGCCCCGAAGGTACCCTTTGGCTCCGGGGGCCGATAGCCGGCCGAACAGGTGCAGTTTTTTTAAACACAAAACGCAACCAAACTGGGTACTTCTGGATTTTCAGACCACCAAGAAGTTGTAAGCGAAAGTGAAGGGCCCATCAGAAGTCCCCAAAATTACTCAATGATTGGAAGAGTTATGAACTGGAAATTTTATGCCTCATCACACTCTCTAGGGCCCCATGCTGTTTCCGGGGAACCTACATGTCCCTTGCAGATTCATTTCGGTCGTTTAGGGGCATTCCACGTTGTCCTTCATTTCTTTGCATTTGCTCAAAGGGCCCTGCGCTGCTGTTGGGCCCTTTCCTGTTAGCGTGCCGGGAACTCTTGTCAATCACGGGCCCTTCCACGGATCATTTCCATTCGTCAGAAAGGCCCTGTGAGCGGTAGCCAGAGTCCGATACCTTAACCTGCCGGGGTATTCTCGGCTGCTCAGGGGCCCTTTACGTGGGTATCGGTTAACCTAACGACACACTTGCGATATACCCATGGGTCCTCTACATTGCTCTAGGGTGTTTCCAATTCTCTGTCACTTGCTTAGGGGCCTACACTCTTGTCGCGGGCCCATCCAATGGCCTGCTCAGTCGTTTGATTTTTGCATACATGCTCAGCCCAGGACGAAAGGAGCTGGCTGGACACCGCCCAGCCAACTCTGGACACTGTCCATCACCGTGCCTGAAATCTGCGACACACGTGGCTTGGCGCGTCGCAATCCGCTCGTGAGTTGGTTATAATTCCAAACGGCGCAGCGGAACATGTTGAAACACTGCCGTAATTCGCTGCAATACCACGGTGATCGTTTAACGTCTTTCATGCATCGAGCCGACCTTTCACACGTGATTCTGCACTTTTGCACTTTCTTGCCTCCAAGGCTGCCAATCCACGTATGCTTGACACGTATAACCATCTGAAAGACTTTTGGAGGGTGTATAAGCCCGGTGCGTAACCGCCCTCTGTTTTGCAGGGTGTATAAGCCCTGTGCGTACCCGCCCTCCGTTTTGGAGAGTGTATATGCACTGCCTAAAACGAATAAAAGTAGTAAATTCAGCATTGCCTCCGGATCGTACTTGATTTTTATGCGACCGAAAGATGATTACTCCTTGAAAAAGCTCTGCTCCACCTAGCACGCCCTCAGTTGGTGCTTAATGTGTATTTTGGTGATGAAAAAAGTTATTCTGGTTGTTCAATTAATTTTCCCCCACATAAACAGACGCAACTGGAGGCGCACTCCTTGAGGGCAGCCTGCCGTGTCGGGTGTCGAGGTTCGATTGCGCGCTGGCAAAGGTGGGCAAACAGGAGACGGGTAAGTTGAGAAAGAATTGTTCATCTCGCTTCCTAGTGCTAGCACTTTGCTCAATCGGCTGGCAAAAGTCTGATGGCTTATTCTGGTCCCATGCTCTTTTATCAGAAGGGAATGTTTTTCTATCTCTTAAACTGGCTTCAGCTTTAGCTTTACCCCAGGGATTTCAAATAAATTAGTTAAACATGGCTTGTAATATTCTAGGCTGGGGGCTGCTGACCTTAAACTGTGCTTTAAAGGGAAGGCTCCATATTGGAATATGCTGAAGTAACTATCATGCATGATCACATATTCTCACTTATGGTTATTGACATCCTTTTAGGTGAAAAAGACTTCTAGACAACACAGTTAAACTATTTTATAAATGGCTTTAGTGAGTAGCTAGCCTGAGTAAACACTCTCCTTAATATGCCATTTATTACATCATGGTACCATGCACAGCATTGATTGAGGGCCAATTGACAGGGGGTATATCTGAAAGTGATACTCATAGTCACCAGATATGGACAACCTGGCAATTATGTTCTTATTTGCTCTTATTGACACATGACCAATGCAATAGCTGGATTTGAATGATGTTATGGATGCCTTTGGTGACCTGGGAATAGTCAGCACAACATGATTGCTAATCTGCATATTTTGCAGGCAGGTATGTATCTCAGGAACTGGGAAATTTTACACCTAAAGAAGGGTGGGGCTGTGAAGTGCTCAAAATGATTTCAAGATGGTTATTTCAGTTCAAAACCCCATTCAAATATGGAATAACCCTTGAAGCATAAAAAACTTGCATCATTGACTTCACATTCCACCCCATGTTTTCAAAATACAATGCAGCTGTCTGACTTCAGTGCTAGCTTTCCTGTCCTAAACTTTAAAGCTGTAGGATTTCGCTTCAACTCTGGCCTGATGTCATTGTGTTGGCTTTAGATTCAGCTTTGAATCCAAGACAGTGGTATGAAGTTGAAGTGGGAGCCAAAGCTAATGGCTGTACAGTTCAGCACTCTAGGGCTGGATCTGGAACCATTGGCTTAATGTTTTGAAACATGAAGCTAAATCTGAAGCCAGTGACTTCAAATTCTGTTAACATCAAGTCAAAGCATAGGAGCATAGGAAGAATGTCAAACCCATACCCAAACACAAACCCACTGTCTTAAAATCATGAGGTTGAAGGTGAAGCCAAACCTAGTATACATTGTACAATTTTGTTTTTGACACAACATTGCTGCGTTGTTTTGTGAGTGGGACTGTAATGTAAAAGCTGTTTGCTGAACTGGACCATCAAGAAGTGCACAAAGTCAGAGTCAAACCCACTTATTTGAATATTTCTGCAGTTTATTTGTTTGACTCTCATCAAAATGTATGTGTCATGTTCTCTGAGTGTCTTCTTTGTTGCAGGTTTTCCTTCTCAGGCTCCATATCCAAAACTGTGTGATGCACCTCCTAACACTGCACAGAGCTGAGCAGTGTGGCTTGGCAGAGTCCAGAAGTGGATCTTGGGCCAGGAAGATACCCACCAGTCACCAGCCACATGGTACAGACAGGATTGAGATGCACAGGTGGCTATCCACCCTCCTCAAGGAACAAGACACATTCAAATTAGAAGAAAGAGTACTGTGCTGCATTCTGCACTGTCTATGGAAGGAAGATGAGCTGAGACATGACATACTGGAAGATGCAGATGTGCGGAAGAAGGCATTCAACATGTTTCTTATGGAGGCCTTAGAGTGAGTTGATCCTCATGTGGTAAATATAAAACATGCATTCAGATCAAGTGGCAATTTGTGCATGTTTTGTTTGGTGTGATGAAATGCATTACTAAATATGAAATAATTTTTGAGGCATATTTGTGTGAATAGGCAACTAAATATGACATGATTTTTTAGGTATATTTGTATAAGTAACAGGCTGCCTTCATTTCAGGGACTAATGTTAGATATGTATGACATTGTTTCCAGGCTTTTTTAAAATGTAAAACTGTTGCACATTGTTATGCTGCCTTTTAGTAACTTAGGTTGTTGAGTGTGAAACTAGCAAGCAGTCTTATACCTCAAATATACATCTTTATTTTGACCACAGCTTATCACTGCTGACACAGGTGCTTGTGCACTTTAAATATTTTCCTCACCATCAAACACTGCATGTTGCAGTGTTTACCAGGCATCCAGAAACAGTGGAGGACACAATTCAAGGCTGTCTCAGCACATTGTTGACGTCCTGCCCACGGGTCCAGACAAGGTATTTTATTCACACTGCCCATGAGCTTGGTCTACTTACAGGTACATCATGTGTTAGTGTAAATACTGATATTATAACCCACAGCATTTGTCAAATAGGCAGATGACTACCAAAGCTGTGCTTGTTGTTGAGCTGTGATGAGTGGCGGCTTGAGTCCGCCATGATTCAGCGTCGGACACGCGCGACAATATGGTTACAGCTCCGACATCGCTACGTGCCTCAGCGCAAGCCAGTTCCATTGACCTCTGATGGTTCACTCACATTCTGTAGAGAGACAGGCGAAGCTCACAGGACAGATAGGTAATGGATAAACCAGACGTTCAGGCCGTGATCAACGTGGCTGGCACTTTTCTTCCACCTTTCGATGCTTTCTTCTCGGTTAAACCGGCCACGTCCATGACTGCCATCCCCGCATGGTGAGTTCGCGCCGCCGAAATGCGCGGCGTCTCATAGCAGCCGATGCACGGAACTCCATTTACGCGCAGAGCAGGCTGGGTGCCGGCTCTCCGCCTCGCGCCAGCCCACCTTCTCTACACCACCCCTGGTTGTGTTCTCTCCAGTCAATGGAGGGGGACCCGACGGCCCCGGCAGATGTGGGATCGCCGGCGGGTGGTGGTGCGGCCACCGGGGGGGCCGCGGAGCCGCCAGCGCCAGCGGACGCCGCCCCGTCAGACGAGGCGGCACCGGCCCCGGCCGCCCCGCCCCAGACGGAGATACGGCACATGGCGGCCAAACGGCAGCGCCCGGTGAGACGTCATCTGCTGTGGCACATTATGATTCGAGATCCAATCTGACTGCAATGTGATGTGTGATTGTGACTGCTTTTACTGTGAATGACTGCAACAGATGTGTGCCAGTGACTTAGTGTGCTGCAGACTGCTTTGTTCGTGCAATGTCTCGATGACGAGAACGGGTCGTCGCGGCCGGCTGAATTGTGAGACAATCGTCATTTCACTTGTCACGTCTTCGGTACTCGCCCGTTTTGTCGTGTGCAATCACTGAGCAGCAGCTGAAACAATGTGGACTCCGATACCACAGGGCTTCTTTTGGAGAGGTGGTGGGTGCGCCACTACTGGGCTGATTGGGTTGACAGTGTTGAACGCATTCCTTCCATGCCCTGTTTGCATGTTGGTGGTGAGCGATATCCCAATTCATTCTACAGTATTATTCCAGCAGAGGCTCCAAAGTTTGGTCCGCCTGCAGGCGTGTGGCGTAGTTTATGACATTGCTGCTCCCGGGCGGGCAGAATCTGCCGACAGAGCCACGTTGACCGTCGTCCGGCCCCGTAGATGCCGTGATTGGGTGGCGAATAACGAGACCGTGGGGTCGGCTTGTCCTTGCCAACTACGTCCGTCAGCGACCGTTGGTCAGAATCGCACCTGATATGAGCCGGCTGTCCCTGTGACGTTCGTCAGCGATCGTTGGCCAGAATCGCACGTGATGTGAGCCGGCTGTCCCCGCGTGAACGCAGTCCTGAGAACAGTGGCACCCAGTGATCTCACTGGTCGCCTGGACAGTTTTTTAATGCCGTGGGCCCCCAGATCGTGTGTGGTGTCGGGGTGTCATGTCGTGTCCCTGTGGGGGGGGGGGGGGGGAGGAGGGGGGAGGGGGGCGTTACGTCTGCTGACCCAGCCGTCTGGTGATGGTCGGCGCGCCGACCGCTATCAAGCTGTCTGCTACAGCAGGATGTCAGATGGCGTTGTCTGTTACACGAAGACGTCAGGTGGCGTTGTCTGCTGCAGTAGGACGTCAGGTGGCGTTGTCTGTTACACGAAGACGTCAGGTGGCGTTGTCTGCTACAGTAGGATGTCAGGCGGCATTGTCTGTTACACGAAGACGTCAGGTGGCGTTGTCTGCTACAGCAGGACGTCAGGTGGTGTTGTCCGCTACAGCAGGATGTCAGGTGGCGTTGTCTGTTACACGAAGACGTCAGGTGACGTTGTCTGCTACAGCAGGACGTCAGGTGGCGTTGTCTGTTACAGCAGGACGTCAGGTGGCGTTGTCTGTTACAGCAGGACGTCAGGTGGTGTTGTCTGTTACACGAAGACGTCAGGTGGCGTTGTCTGCTACAGTAGGATGTCAGGCGGCATTGTCTGTTACACGAAGACGTCAGGTGGCGTTGTCTGCTACAGCAGGACGTCAGGTGGTGTTGTCCGCTACAGCAGGATGTCAGGTGGCGTTGTCTGTTACACGAAGACGTCAGGTGACGTTGTCTGCTACAGCAGGACGTCAGGTGGCGTTGTCTGTTACAGCAGGACGTCAGGTGGCGTTGTCTGTTACATCAGGACGTCGGGTGGCGTTGTCTGTTACACTAAGACGTCAGGTGGCGTTGTGTGCTGCAGCAGGATGTCAGGTGGCGTTGTCTGTTACAGCAGGACGTCAGGTGGCGTTGTCTGTTACAGGAGGACGCCGACGACGCGACGGACGTGTGCAGCGAGCTCACCGTGGCCAAGATTTCGGGCCGCAACATCACCAAACGTGAGAAGGCCACATGGAAGTCCCTGTCCCAGCAGCTGCCAGAGGAGCACATCGTCCTGCCCACTGCCAGCCTTCTCTTTATCAGGTCAGGTCATGTACCATCACCACATCATTCCAAAACTAATTTAACTGGGTGTGACAGATGTACAGGTGCAGGGTACCAGACTTCTGGCTGCCTTGCGGCCTTCACACGCGCAACGTAACATTGGCTGCCAGCATGTTGCCCATGAGGCCCTTACCCTGGCATTTGACCTGCCCGGTCGATTCGCCAAGTCCAAAGCGCCCAGATGCGGACTGACCGCTATCCGGCTCGACGCTGACTGGCC
The DNA here is from genome assembly GCF_011947565.3 of Pollicipes pollicipes. Lineage (NCBI taxonomy): Eukaryota > Metazoa > Arthropoda > Thecostraca > Pollicipedomorpha > Pollicipedidae > Pollicipes > Pollicipes pollicipes. The sequence goes on along the minus strand of NW_023596557.1, from coordinate 27,793 downwards.
AATTCTGAACGAGGGGAAGAGCTACAGGCACTTCACCCTGAGCCGGGGTCGTAGCGACCTGAAAATGGTAATGCTGGCCCATGGCCGTGCAGCGCGGGCGTGCGCGATCTGGGCTCACCACGTGGTGCCTCTGTCATAATCGCGCCGCCATGTGCGGAGCGCGTTCTATGCATGCTCTGCTTCTACCCAAGGTAATGCGCGTTACTGCGTCTTCTGGACGGTAGATGTCGTGGCGGGTTAGCGATCGTTTGTCTTGGTTCTCTGTATCTACTCGTGTGGTGACGTTGGTGCGAGATGGTGCCGTCGCCGGATGTGTTGAGACCCGTCAGTCTGATACGGCATCTGGTGTGTGCGCAAGGGTCAACTGTCGGGAGCTGGCTGCCCGCACACGGGATGTTACGCTGTCCGGAGCTGGCCACCTGCACACGGGATGTTGCGCTGTCCTCAGGTGTGTGCGCTGTCCGGAGCTAGTGTTCACCGAGTACGCGGCCATGCAGGACCACTGGGAGGAGCGGCGCCACTGTCTCTGCTGCGTCATGTGCGACGCGCTCATGGCCCCGGCCAGCATGGCTCTGGGACACCTGCGGCTCGCACATCAGGTGACCCGCCGCGCCCTGCTCCGCCGGCCGCCTGGCCGGGCGTAGCTGCAACCGCTTGGAGAGCTGCTAATAAATACACGCGTGGCTGGGGGCAATAGAGGCGGGCAAAGAGACTCCATGAGTGGGGTGTGTGTGCGCCGATGGCGGTGGGCAAAGAGACTCCATGAATGGGGTGTGTGTGTGTGCCGATGGTGGTGGGCAAAGGGACTCCGTGACTAGGGTGTGTTTGCCGATGTTGGTGGGCAATGGGACTTCGTGACTGGTGTCTGTGTGTGGCAGTGGTGGTTTGCGGGGGACGCCGTCGCTCGTGGGTGAGCTTTTTCCAGTTGTGAGGCCATACGTTCGAGGTTTGAGACTCTAGGCACTGCCAGCTCGTCGGTTGCCTCGCCACAGCCGGCGTGAGCGACGGTAGTGGCCATAGCATTCACGCACGTGGTAAGACGACCGAACCGGAAAACATGATCCAAGTGCGCGCGCGTCAGGCGTTAGTATTGCATTAGTATTGCATCAGGCGTTAGTATTGCCTCACTATTGCATTAGTGAGAACTGATACCAAATCTGCAGACGTCCCTGAACCGATTAGCCGCCACGTGAGCTCAGCCGCGGCGCTTGAGCGGCTGAGATTCGCTACTGACTTGTACCGCGTGGCCCACTGTGACGCGGCGGCGCTTCCGTCGCACAGCACGCAGTGCCGGACAACTGGTTCGTGTTCGTGGCGTGCCTGCCGTGTCGGTGGTCCGACTTCGGCTCCACCGAGGACGTCATCAGCCACATGGCCTCGCACCGGGCGGCGCGGGCGCTCCAGCCGGCCGTCTACCCACCCCACCTCACCTGCTTCAAACGGGTGGTGTGCAACCAGTGCGGCCGCGTGCTGGTGGACAGCCGGTCGGAGGCGGTGGACCGGTACCTGCGACGGCCCGGCACGCCGTGCCAGCACGAGCAGGCGCCGACCGTGGCGTGCGCCACGTGCCGCCTAGTGTGGGCTGGCGCCGCCGCGCTGGCCGCCCACCTGCGCCTCGACCGCGGCTCCTGCTACCACCTGAGGACTAAGGTAGGCACCCAGCGACCCTTTGTGTGTGTGTGTGTGTGTGTGTGTGTGTGTGTTTGTGTGTGCGTGTGCGTGTGCGTGTGCGTGCGCGTGGGCGTGGGCGTGGGCGTGCGTGTGCGTGTGCGTGTGCGTGTGGAGGTGGACTGAATTCACGAAGATGGTGCAAGGGTGGGATATCGGGGGCGATGTGTTGTAGCGGGGTGTTCTCAGACAGGATTATAAATGACGTGGTTCAGATCAAGACCGTGACGTTTGTCACCACCGTCCAGCAAAGTGATGAGCGGCACCTGCACTTATCCCAGAGCCGCATGCATTTGTTAAGGGGGGGGGGGGGGGGGGGGGGGGCTACCAGCACCATAGCTGCGAAGAGCCGCCAGTATATTTCGTAAAGAGCGAGAGGGCGATAACAGCGTCTGGAGGCGGCAGACGGGCGTCGTATCCCCTCCACCGCGTGCGCCGCTGGGCGTCCGCCGCCACCGGCCGTCTGTCCGTGCGCGCAGGCCCCGGCCGGCGGCTGTCCGCTGTGTCGGCGAGCCATGCAGCCGGGCGAGTCGCTGCCCGACCACCTGCTGGGGCACGCGGCGGCTGGTCTGCGCTGTGTGCAGTGCGGTCTGGTGACGGACACGCACACCGAGATGGCGGCGCACCGGCAGTTCCTGTGGCGCTGCAGCTGCGCCGCCTGCGACACGAGCGTCGGCCGCGGCAGCCGCCTGCTCCGCCACGTGCTGGAGGACCACGACGGCGTGAGTGACGGGGCAGGACAGGGCGGCGTGTCAGCACCTGATCGGGAGCGACCTCTGGCGCCCCGCACTGGTGGTGAAGTGGGGATAGTGCGGTGATGTGTCAAGGATGTGGTGCTGACGTGTGTGTGGTGTGGGAGGGGGATCTTGCAATATGAGTGATTTGTTTGGAGCATCACCGGGTTCGTGCGCCCTTTTTTATAAACCATCCATAATGGCATGTACCGCATGGATGATCTCTTGCCAACCTGGGGGTGCGAGGCGTCTGTGAGGGTATCTCGCCTGTGACCATCTGACCAAGTCCACCAGACTGGCCACTGACTGGCACCCTGGCTGTACCCCAGTCCATCAGTCCTGCCCGTCGTCCGTCGCTACTACCGTCGGTAGGCAGAGCTACGGACCTGCCCCGTCGCCCCTAACGTCGGTGGGCAGAGCTACGGACCTGCCCCGTCGCCCCTAACGTTGGTGGGCAGAACCACGCGCCTGCCCAGTCGGCCGAGACTGTCGTGTTCGCCTGCGACTGACCTAGACGGCGGCTGCCTTGCAGGGTCGCATGCTGACGGAGACACGGCGCGCGCGGCCGCAGCGCAACGCGCCGGAGCAGGGCATGTGCGCCATCTGCGGCCGCCACCAGACGCGCCTGCTCGACCACATGCGGCTGATCCACCGGCGGCGCCACTGCCAGTGCTGCGGTCGCGATGTGTCGGTGGCCACCTGGCTCAGCCACAGACGCCGCCGCGAGCAGCCCGAACGGTGGGTGGACGGCAGACCGGACGGCCCGCCGCCGGACCGCAGCTGGTGGCGGCTGTACCGGGCCGGCTCACACCGGTGTTAGATTGCGGTGATTTGAACCGGGGCGACGGAAGACTATCACTTCACGACGCGTATAACGGCGACGGTGATTTGGTAACGTGATCGGTCACATCGAATGTGGCGAGGAAATGCGAAACGCAGCGAGTATTGAGTCTGGAACGGTCGACCTCCCGGTCAGGCTCAGTGGTCCACCCCTAGGCTGTGGGGGTTCGGGGCTCGGAGACAGGAAGGCTGTGGAATGCGAGGGGGGGGGGGGGGGACGTTTGTCGGAGCGTGTCCGATGCAGCGCATCTGCAAGGTGTCCCAGTTGTCACTGTGGTCTTGGAGACGCTATCAACACCTGGCTGTTGCAAAATCGCAGGGGTTTCAATGCTCACTGTCAACACTCCTTCATTAAGCAATGCTCCTACACAGGACCCTGAACATACTGTGATTTGACGACGTTCGACTCCCTAACCAGCTTCGCCGAATGACTCCGGCAGTGGAGGCGCACGCAAGCCTCCTGTTTACGACACACACAGTATTCGATCTCACAGTTAGAGCCTCTCTCGTCGTAGGTCGTGACAATTCCAAAACACGACCACGCCGGGCCAGGATTTTGAACCCGGAGCCTGACGAGCGCGCCGCGGGTCACTGTTCTCACATGCCGCGTGACTCGCATCCACAGGCTGTTTTGTGACCAGTGCGACACGATGTTCAGCACCCCATCGGCGCTGCGCGTGCACATGCGGCAGCACAGCGGCGAGCGACCGTTCCAGTGTGACGCCTGCCAGATCGGCTTCGCCAGGAAGAAGCAGCTGGTCGCGCACGTGCACAGGAAGCATCACAACGGCGGCACGTGACGGGGCCGGCACTGGCGCCACGTGTCTGGGGCGTGTCCGCGATTAACGGCGTCTGCCGCGGCGAGGAGACTCCCTCCGGCGCAGGCTCACCGGCGGGCGGGAGGCGGCCGGCGGGGGAGGCGAGCACACGTGGTACTGCCGCGCAGTGATAGCTTTCTCCACCGGCCGGCGGCAGCTGTGGGAGGCGCGGGTGTCACTGCGCGGCTGGGCTAGCTGCAAGAGATCTGACACGGGTCAGACGAGCCGCCAATACCTGCGGGATCGCCTCTTCGCTGCCGTGAGCGATTCTCGTGGGACATGTTATGAGGTCATGCGTTGCATTCCTTTATCGCCTGTCACCGGTTGTCATGTCATATTGCATGCAGTTTGTGGGCTGAGACTGCAAAACGTGGTATCCGAGTTCGAAGTTGTTTTAATGGTGCACAATTCGTATTGCTTGCGGCGATATCGGGCAGCCAGCTACTCAAGTGTGGCAGTGCTGGTGTCTCGATCAAAAAAGTGTTTGCCATGTCTGTGATAGTTGCAAAACGGTGTCCATGGTGAATAGAATGATGACGCGAGGTACTGAATTTATATAGCCATCGAAAGCAAATGGATAGTTCACCAATCGTATGAATTGTTAATTTTTCATACATGAACTAGATGTGTCGCATTTGAAAGGACTCCGCCCACAACAGTTACCTCATCTTATCTAAAGAATGAGAAGAGAGTGCTGATTCTAAATAACAGTTTCTGAACCCGTCCAAACCCTCAACAACTGGAATGTCACTTGTGTTCTTTGCCTGCGAGTGTAATTGACACACTACTGCCGAATGAAATGGACACGCTGCCATCATGAGCTACCGGCGGCCCCGCCTTTCACCGTGCCTCTGCTTGGACAACAACCGTTCAGAACTGTTGTCTGTTGTAGCGTAAATAGATATCTGACAGCAGAGGCAAGCCACACGCAATAAGTGAATATTCCGCCACTCTCCGGGCGATTTTGTGAACTGGTGTGACGGGGTAAAGGTAGCAGGCTACCTGTGAGGGCACGTAATGACGCGTCATCAAGCCCGCGGCAGCTCACAGCCCATCAGTCAGCAGGCGAGCAATGTTCGCTGTAGATATGACACCTGACCCGACGCCTGCATGCTGCCTAATTCTATTGAAGACGGAGGTAATCGAAGACGCGCGTACTTACGATCGTCAAAATGGCACCCGATTTACATTCAGCTCCACGTTCATATTTGCCATTCAGGGGACACTTCGGATTGGTCTGAAAAGCTACACACAGAAAAGTTGGGTACCATAGTTATCGCTGCTATCATATCTTCGTCCATTTGTGCTGCCTCTATTGTTGCTTCAACGTTGTGTTTATCGATTAGTAAAAAATCCCCTTATCTCAAATGCATTCACTTTTATTAAACTGTTGTCCGCTGTTTGGATTGTTTGATCTGAATATGAATCTCAATTTGTTGCCAGCTAGCTTGAACGGCATTTATTCGCACACAAACCAGCATGCGCATGCATACGCACGTGACTGAGTGGGACTACTGACCATTAACCCTCTGAACGAAGGGGTGAAAGAGGTTTACGCGATATGAGATTTCGCTGGAATTTGGTCCAAATTCGCGGGAACTCTGAGCTCGAACAAATTGTGGCATTGACGTCCCGTGATGGCCCGCTTGACCTCTACTTCTACGTCACCGATGTGAAATGCCTGACCTGTCGAGCCAGGGCCGCTGCCCGTCCTATTGAGCCAGGACCGCCGCCTGCCCTGTTGAGCCAGGACCACTGAATGACAGTTCGAGAGATCACCCATGACCAGGGTTTCTCATAAATCCAGGTTTATAGCGTCTTCAAATAGAGAACCGGCAAGAGGAAGAATGCAGCCATGTGGGTAACTCGATTCCTCAACATTGAACACAAACAGTTCCGGGTCACCTCATTGTCCGTTCATTTGGTTCGCTTTCGGCGAGAAAGACACAAGGTTCAAAATCGGGCCGTGACGTCCGACGAAGTCTGGGCACAATCGTGGAAGTCAGAGCATGCAATGGAGGGGCCCCGCTCTACCATCGTCAAAGAAATACGTGGACAGAGCACGCGCCATGAGTCATGCACGCGAGAATCTTTGATTACTAGGGCGTCATTTTTGACCAAGCGGTGCTGGATGGAAAAGTCTCATGAAGTCAGGGGACTTCTCGACAGCCCAGACTATGGTCCGCCGGGTGACAAAAAAGAAACGCCTTCAGCTGAATGCATAAATGTGGGAACGGGGGGAGGGGAAGGGGGCAGGGGGATATTCTACACCCCACACACTTTTTAAAGTGGGGGTGGGTGGGGATGAGGGCGACTCCGCCCACGTCGGGTCCGCCAGCGCCTCAGCCAGCCTCGTCCGTGCTCCAGCCAGCTTCGCCGGTGCTCCAGCCAACTCCGCCTGCGGTCCCGACAGCCGCACCGGCTCCTCCGACGGCGCCGGTCCCGCCGCTTGCGGTCCCCGCCGTCAGCCGGCCGGCGTGCCGCGACCACAGAGCGCTCCCGACGCCCACCTCGTAGGACACAGGTCCGAGCGTGCATCTCCTGCGTAATGCATCATCATCATCACGCTCATCTATTCAGGCCGCCGCAGCTCCCCTGTGTACGGATACGCAGCCAGCTTCAGCGCACACCGCTGCGGTCGAGCAGCCGCTAGGCTCGACAGGCTCCTGTCGGGGCTCAGGATGCGGGAGAGGGCGTGATTATTTACCACGAGTGTGAAGTGGCAGCCGTGGAGGAATTGGTGAAATCGACTCAGTCCGTACGACACCACCTCCGCCTCCCGCTCGACCTGTGCGAGCTCCCTCTCTGTCGCTATCAGAGTCCGAGACGGTGGACGGGGTACAGGACTGGTCGTTCTGCTCCATCCGGCATCACGTGCATCAGGGCCGCTCCCTCGCTGACGCTAATGACATCCGTTGCCAGCTGCGACGGTAGTGCCGGGTCATACCGCTTCAGCACCGGTGGGCATGTCAGCATGCCTTTCACCTTTTTCACCGCCGCTGAGCACTATTGCGTCCACGGCCATGGGACGTCCTTCTTCGTCAGCTCGCACAGCGGTGGACAGATCGGGCAGCAGGTGTCCAAAGTACGTGATCGAGCCGAGCAGCGACCTCAGCTGGCTGACATCTTGCGGTTTCAGTACCTTTGGTATCACTAATGTTCCGCCATCCGTCGGTCTGATGCCATCAACTACCACCTTCCAGCCAAGAGAATCGACCTCTATCGACTTTATCGACTATCGACCCACGCCGCGGGAGGCATACCCTCATCCTCCCCCTCTAACGCCAGCTCCGCGGCGGCGCCTCCTCCCTCCTCCGCGTCCTGTTGAGGAGCCTGAGGTATCGAACCAGCGTCGCGCCTCAGCACAACGCTCCTCCTCAGCACGCCGCCCCTCCCCAGCAGGTCAGCCGCGTCCAGTGCTGCGTACGACCGAGCCCGCGCCAGCTGACCCAGTCACAGCGAACCCTGCGGCTGCGAGCCTCCCTGAGCACGAAGCCGCCCCATCAAACTCGGAGAGCCTCTCTCCCACCCCAACACGTCGCTGTTGGTCCACTTCACCCGTGCTGGCGTCCCAAGAAGCCCCATCCGATGCCTCAGCCGCCGCGGTCCAGACGCCAACCCCCCGGGGCAGTCCCTCAGTCGAACGCCGAGCCCGACCCATGACGCGCTCCGGCCGTCGCGCCCCTCGATCGCCCTCTCACTGCCGCTCCGCTGGATGGTTTCCCTCCCTGCCCGAAATGAATCCCCAGTTCGGTGAATTCTTGCTCCAGTGAAATACGAGATCTCGGGTGTCCCATTGGGCAGAATTCAAGGAATATATCATCCAAAACAAACCATTGATATCCGCCGTTCAAGAGACCTTATTTAACGACTCGGATTCTTTTAATTATAGCTTTAAGATCAATGATTACTGCCTCTACACGCGTAACGTACATGAAGCCCTGCGCCAAGGCCGTTCGGCCTTGTTTGTCTCAAATAACCTTTTACATCGTCAAGTTCATTTTAATGCTTATTTCAATTCAGTTGCAATGAACGTAAAATTAGCACAGTTAGATCTTACTCTTCTTTATATATACGTTAGCCCCACTTGCCCTGCCTCCTTAGCGATCTCTCCGCTTTACTCGCACAAATTCCCTCGCCCTGTCTCCTTAGGGATCTGAACGCCCATCATCGCGCATGGGGTTGTAGCACGACAAAAGTAAGGGGGAGAGTTTTGCACACACTTACGAAAACTCATGACCTCAAATGCATCAACGAACTGACACATACGCATGCACATCACCACGGAGACACAGTGACATACTCTGTTATAGATCTAGCCTTAACAACACCACGCATAGCACCACTCTTTACGAACAATGTTCAATCAGACACGCTTTTTAGCGACCACTACCCGATCCACATAAATTTAGAGGTCCCATCAGGGCAAATAGACTTCAATTTTCTTCCCTGATGGAATGTTCGCAGAGCGGACCGGGCATGTTTCCAAAATTATATAGATGATGCACACCCTTCAGGCACAACTCCCGACATCCTAAAACACTATTTTAGCCTCAGTGCACCAGTTCGTTCCACACACTCATGGTCGACCAGGGCACAAACATGCGCCCTGGTGGAGCGATGAGTGTCAGCGCGCAGTAGCCCTGCGACGCCGGGCTATGCGTGCCTTTCGTAATTGCATTTGCGTAGGTCATGAATAGGAGTTTCGCAGAGCTAAACATCAAGCCGATATAATCATTAAACGCGCAAAACAGGAAAGATAGGATCAATTTTCAGATACGTTCAACCGCTTAACCCCTCTATCTGAGATACGGTCACCGATTCGGTGTTTCACAAACAAACGCATGCCACATTATAAAACCCCGCACCTTGTGGTCAGCAACCAACACTACAGCATCCTATTCGAAGTCGCCACAAAATTTGCCACACACTTCGCCCGTGTATCATCATCCGAGCAGTGTTCCCAACAGATCACTAGCACACTTAATGCCACACTGCTCGCACTCAACTTCACGTCTGCTAACACAGACATTCAACGTACTCTTCACACCCTATGAATTGGACCTTGCGATCAGTAAGTGCAGAAACACTTCTGTCGGTCCAGACCAGTTAGCCTACCCCTTTAGAAATCTTACTAGGTCTGGACTCGCCAACCTTCTGTCGGCTTTCAACGATATGTAGGTTAACGGCTCCTTCCCTCCCTCATGGCGCTCTAGCACACTTATCCCTATACTTAAGCCTTCTAAGCCTCCCTCTGACCCTTCGAGCTATTGCCCCATCTCTCTTACCAGCTGTGCTTCTAAAATATTCGAACGAATGGTCAACGGACGTATCAGGGTGTTCCTTGAGTCAAATGCTTTTTTCACCTTTTCAGAACGGCTTTCGTCCCGGCCGCTCCACGGCGGACAACCTGGTCCATATTATAGATTCAATTCAGCCCGGATTTCAGACTAAATCTACTACGGTAGCACAATTCGTGGAATTAAAGGCCGCTTTCGACAGGGTGTATAAGAGTGCCCTCCTCATTAAATTACATGAGATCGGAGTGCACACACTTATTCTTCTCCGACGGCGTGGGATCACGGTCTTCCTCAGAACACGTCTTTTCTCCAGCCCTCTTCCTTGTGATGATAGATGATGTTTTCAATAATATTAATAATATTTCTCCACATTTTCAGTATTTTTTATACGCGGACGACCTGGCTGTGTGGCATACGCACGCTAACGTCGGTCGCGCACTGCACTATATACAATTAGCTGTAAATGATATTCACACCTGGTGTGCACGGTGGGGACTGCAGATTCCCCCGCAAAGTCAGCTTTAATTATCTTCTCTAGGCGAAATAATGTTCAACCTCCCACCTCCCTGAAACCTAATGGTGAAATAAGTCCTCTAGTTGACGGTTTTAAATACCTTGCAAAAACATTAGATCGTCGTCTTACTTTCAGTGCTCATTTTGCTGACCGTAAGCAACGCTGCGCCAGACGATTGAACATAATGAAATGCATAGCAGGGCGGGAGTGAGGTGCCGACAGACGCACTCTCTTCCGCCTCTATACCTCCCTGATACGCCCGATCTTGGACTACAATGGGTTTCTTTTCGATGATATTTCCTCCAAAAAAGTTGAAACCCTGGAGACCATCCAAAACGCAGTCCTCCGCATAGTGAATGGTGCACTTCGCACCTCCCCGGTCCCAAATCTACTCGCGGACACGAATATCCCCTCCCTATCACACCGACGAAAATTACAACTTCTCAGATTTTACGCACGCGCCACAGCGCACGTTGGTAACCACACATACAACGCCCTCGCACACCTCGCCCCCCCCCCCCCCCCCCAACCGCACGCTTACCAACGCGGAACTCCAGCATCCAACCATCAGCACTCGTGTTATTGGGGCGCAGCGAGCGCTTAATCTCCCCGACAATCCCTGGAACCCAACTCCCAGTCCCCGACCCTTTTGGGGCGACCCTACACCTAAAGTAATACACCTAACGTAATATTTTTGTTTAAACACAAAAAACTTAACGTATCAGAAACCGAAGTACATGCACTCTTCGCTGAGTTCAAAGGAGAATATGACCAGCACACATTTATTTGTACTGACGGCTCCCGACGCGATGGTCGCAAAGGAGCTGCCTTCGTAAATCATAATTACCACAAATCAAGCCGCCTGTCAAATTACAATGCTGTGTATACGGCTGAACTAACAGCAATCCTGGCAGCCCTGCCTTACATCAAGCAAGGTAATCTACAAAGGGCAGTCATATGCACCGACTCTCATTCGTCGTTACAAGCTCTCTTCACTCTCTATAATTCATCCCACCCAACTTTAAACGGCTTACGACGAACGCTCTGCTCCCCTCCTCAACACACTCACGTAATATTTCTCTGGATACCTGGACACGGAAATATTCATGGAAACGGTACTGCTGACGAAGAAGCAAAACGAAGTCTCATGCTTCCGGAACGTAATCATCCTCATTGTCCCGTTCCTGATATTCTAGCGGCTATCAACTTACATTTCTGTCCCTTTCTCCAATCCGAATGGGATCAACGCGCTCATCACCACCTTCACCCAATCAAACCCATACTGCAGCACTGGCCGACAATTAATCAAGATAATCGCCTAAAGGAAGTGCTGCTAGCCAGACTGCGTATCGGTCACACCGAAATCACCCCCTGCCACCTTTTTGAACGCACTCCTCCTCCGCTGTGTCATCGCTGCGGTATCCCTTTCACAATAAATCACTTCCTCCTCGTGTGTCCTGTATATCAACGATCAAGGCGGCCGCTCATCAATTACACCAAAGCTCATCGTCTTCCATTCAATCTCCATTCTGTTCTCGGTGATTCTTATCCTGATTTGATCGTTCTCCTCTTTGAGTTTTTACAGAGTACAGGATTATATATTTTCATTTGAATAAAGGGTTTTCCCGCATAATTTGGCAAAGATTGCAGGTTTTTCCCTATTGGCTAGGAGTCCTGGTTTCCTTAGTTAGGACTTTCCAGGACTCATCATCACATCATTAACATCACACAACACCACAAGGTCGTGCCGAGCAGCGGAGCCCGGGGCTGATCTCCCCGTTGCTGCGATGAAGCGGGCCGGCACCCATCCATCACACAGGTTGCCGACAAGTCAGCTGAGCCAAGGCCATCGCTGACACGAACACACCACGCAGGACGCATGGCACCCCAGGAGTAAGGCGGAAGGGCCGGTGAGGAGGCTCACTTGTTCAAACGTACTGAATGCGTGTTATGTCGTCATGAAATAAATATATCTGTCGCTGCGGTCTGATTTACTTGCTATGACCTTGCTGGACAAAAATGAGCCAGCTTAACGTAACGTCACTTGCAAATACCCTCCCCCTCGCTTTGCGCCGGACAGCATAAGCCGGTTTAACGTAATCGTTGCCTGGCCTTTTGCCGGAAGTAGATCTCCCTCACTCGGAGGTGACTAGGTCCGTCGAGGGAAAAAAGAGGTCTCGCATTGGCCCACTATAAAAAAATGCAATGCATGTTGCGCCCAGACTGCATTGTCAAGACGCCGCGCACCACATTGCACTGCTAGCATATATACGCTGATGGCAAACGATCAAGCATGTCCCAAAGGGAGGTCGTAGAAAAGTTCTAGAACGGTCCGGCTTTGAACACAACACCTTTCATTTCTGGATCCGGCACGCTGATAAAGCGATAAAGGCTACTTGATTTGCGGCGAGTGTCGGAAAGTTCACGGCGTACCGTGCACGCAAATATTGACCCGATACGCCGTGGGAGTTTTGCTTCTCTTTACAAAAATTGGCAAGAATTGCCTGAACACAAGTAATATTTTGTTTGGTGCCGGTTTCATCGAATTGATCGAGTAGAATTGGACTCACAGCTCCATGAAAAGCAGGCTGTCAAGCCACAAACCCTGCGGGCTAGTAGGAAAGGTACGCCGTAGAGCGATTGAGATACCCATATGCTTCGGCGGCGGGCTGTGCCGGCCAGCCCGCCAGAAGGATGAAGGTGGACGGCCACCAATACGTCGCCAATACAGCCCGTCGCCAGGCGGCTCCGCGGAGTCTGGGAGCATGTGTTGGCGAAATCTGTCCAGAGGCTCTAATTCGCCATTCACTAAAGGCCCAAAGCTTATCGCCGCTAGCGAGTTTTGATGATATCCGAAAAAAACGGGGTTGATATAACACGAAATTCATGAATGTTTTCATACTTAATTTCAACAAATTCTTAAAACAGACATTTCGTGTCAACCATAGGCTGGATGTGATTTTGGCTAATGACCTGGCTCAAGCATTGAAAAGTGAATGTTGCAAACCAAAACTAGGGCCTAAAATTGTTGTCGTTTCCGTCCCATGTTTTTTCAGAGTGGTATTCTACCACTCTAAAAACGCCCCTTGTGACCCTCTAACTGTGTCACGGCCTGCTAGACGCTCGGCTCTTGATCAATACGACGTTCGTCAAAGGGGGCCTTTGCACGACATGTTTATATTGTCTGCAACACTGAGATGGCATCGAGCTTAGCACACTGAAGGTAGAACCACGTTACAAGCGACTCTCATTCTCCGACAGCGCTTAGCAGCCTTTTCTGTGTATGACCATGTAGCGCATTGTGCTTTAACGTAAAGGAAGCACAATCAACTTATTATAGCTGCACCTAGACTTAATTTCCAGAACTTGAACCCATTTCTATCACACATGGTTCGATATCCGCCTTCGGCGCACATCTCGACTCATGACGCGGCCGAAGAGATTCACAGGCATGTTTCCGCAGCCATCAAGGAGAGTTTGGGTAGCATGCGAGACACAACACAAAACATTGACGACACCGGTGTTGGTGAATCGTCCCGGTGCCAGCGTCGCGTAAGCCTTCATGATGCCCCAAAGCTCCCTCCCCGGAAACGCTGCCAGGGCCTCTACGGGGATGGGATGAAGAGCTCTGGGTTTTGGGCCCGCAGCTGGGCGTACTCCGGGAGCTGCGTCGGCGGCACGGGCAGGTGGTCGCCCACTGGCTTGAAGCCGCCCTCATCGGCCTGGTAGTCGACGCGGAACTTCAGACCCTCGGGCGAAACAAACTCAAAGCTGCCGTCCTTGCTGATGCTACCCGTCTCCGGCTCGGGTCCCGGGAAGCTGCGGCCCACCTCCTCCACCTGTGAAGAGACACACAACATCAGCCCCTCACTGCCTCGGGTCCCGAGATAGTGCGGCCCCCGCCTCCACCTGTGAAGAGACACTTAGCATCAGCCCATCTCCGGATTGGGTAGGTACGGTCCCCCACCTCCAACTGTGAAGAGACACATAGCATCAGCCCGTCTCCGGCTCGGGTTCCGGGTATGTGCGGCCCGCCTCCTTCACATGTCATAACTACATGCAAGGATTTCAAAGGTCTTGTAGCAAACTAGCTCTAAGGACCACACGAACACCAACACGCGAACAGGTGAATATTTATGGCTGAATCCAAAAGCAGGATAGGCTGAATTCCCGCGAGCCTTAGATTCTCAACAGGGGTTACTTGCATCCCTGCGGTTACCTTCTGTTCGTTGTCCTGTTCGTATCCGTACTCGTAGTTGCCCCGACCGTCCTGTACAAACCGCTGTGAAATCAGCCGGATCTTGGGCAGACTGAACTGCTCCACCACCACGTTGCCGAACTCGTCAAAGACCTGCTGTGGCGCCGCAGCGGCCACAGCCACCAGACAGGCGAGCATAAACTGCCGGACAGGAAGTCGGTCAGCACAAATCGCCGGACACAGTGGTAGACTCAATAAAAATGGCTAGGGAGAGCGGCATGGATGGTAGAGACTGCCGAACGAACGCCAGAGTCAATACCAACTGCCAGGACTCAGAATTCAATCTAAAGACATAGACTCTGACCCATGACATATGAAATGGGTAGACTCGAATTCTTCGGCTGACTCAAAACACCAATGGCAACACGTGGACTCAGGTTCTCAGACTCGGTCTGATGGCTGCTTTTAAGGCCATGCTTGGTGAAAGTTCCAAGTAAGATTTAAGTGGAAAATTTCGTGGCTTGGGCAAAGCAAACATGGCTGTAAGTATGGAATATGCTAGCATGTATACGGAATCGGTAACAAGTACAAGTTTTGGTTTGTGTACAAGTTTCAGAAAAATTATGGATGTGGGTACGGAGATAGGCAACGTTGATAAACTCTGGGTGTTTACTTTGCCAATACTACACGCTGGGAAAGCTTATGCTTCATTTTGTCACGATTAGCTTCACTCATTCTCGTTCTGCAACTATGAGCGTAAAAGAGTTGGTTTAAGTGGAAACTTTTCGAAGACTCCCCTATAATAAAGAACAAAAATGTTCGAAGAAATGCAAACGGATGGGTAACGGGTGAAAATAGCTGATTGGAAATCGCTTCATGCGTTTGCAAATGGTTTGAGCAAAATACATCGTGCCCGTGAAAGCCTCAGTGAATGAACGGAAACGTTGGTCAAGAGCGCAAACGGAAATGTTGGTCAAGAGTGCGACCGGAAACGTTGGTCAAGAGCGCGAACAGAAACGTTGGTCAAGAGCGCGAACGGAAACGTTGGTCAAGAGCGCGAACGCAAACGGTGGTCAAGAGAGCAAATAAGGCCTTAGCATCATTAAAAGCACACATTGATGAGCCCTTTCAGTCAACAGCTCATTAATCCTTGCTTGTAACGACGTCTACACCATGCGATCACTTCGAAAGCCAATGCACTTCCCAGAAAATTAAAGTAGCGTGGCGGGCGGACCTAAAGAATGAAGTGAAAGAGCATAGTGTTTTTATCGTGTCATGTCTGAACTTGTCCCCAATACAGTGCTAAAACTTGAGAGAAATAAACCCAAATACAGTTTGATTAGCGAAGATAAAAGTTGTAAAGATAACAAAGAGAATTGCTGCTCAGATCCCGATTTTCGTCACAATTCGCGCTGGAACGATGGAACTTATACATTCGATTCCAACGATCTGCCCTACTCACCATTTTCATGATGAACAGCTCCTCGGTTGCCCACAACGTTCGAACCGGTGACTGCACATGGTTTACAGGCTGCTTAAGTACCGGGATTCTTGGCATCTGACCCAAGCGATGTGAGGGGGCGAGGAGACAGGAACGACGCGGAGGCGTCCCGTGGCGGATTACCGACCCGTGGTGGCTTTCTTTAGCCGCCAGAAAACCGGTTTGCCGCACAGTGATGTGTTCGATTTATGTGGAGATCTTCGGGCACGGACTGGTAGTCGGGCAGAGCCAGGTAGTCACGACTGCTGCGTGCCAGGCCGACACTCTGGCCAACCACTAACTGACGGTTCCATCGGCCGACACGTTTTGGTCAGCCGCTAACTGACGGTTCCGCAGGCCGACACGCTTTGGTCTGCCGCTAACTGACGGTTCCGTTGACCGACACGCGTAAGTCAACCGTTAAATGATCGTTCCCTTGGCCGACACGCTTTGGTCAGCCGTTAACTGGCGGCTCTATTGCATTATATTCTTTGGTCAGCCGCTAACTAACCGTTTCATTGGCCGACACGCGTCAGCCACTAACTGACTGTTCCATGAGCCGACACGTTTTGGCTAGGCGCTAACGGACGGTTCCATTCGTCGGTCGGGCAGGCCAGTGCCCAAGCCGCGGCCACGTTAGTGTAGACCTTAATGTTAGCTGTGTAACCGGCACCAGTCGCTTTCCAGCGGCGCGTCTGCGTACCGTCAGTGAGTGGCACGTCCGCTGGCGCAGACAACCGCCGACTCTGCAGCACACCGCCCTGGACGCCTCAATTGTAGCGATGTAAAGGGCCGTTTCCGACGTCTCAGACAATATGCAACATTAGGCCCGTGGTCGTGCATGGAAGAAAGCGAATCGAAAACGCCTATAAGTCCCCTCCCCTCCCTGCCACCCTCAGTGCTGGAGAGGGCCCGGCCCGGCCCTGGAGAAGGTTTGCCCCTGCTCACGTCACCCTCACCTGGCCGAACACGCTCTGCGCAGTGCCGGTAGACGCGGATGCGATTAGTGTGCTCCGCCGTACGGTGACGTCACACCGGGCTTTCCTGGCGACTCGGACGGCATGTCGTCTGCTTGGGCCGGATATGGTCTCCCGGAGGTGGCAGAGCCTGTGTCGCGAGGGTGCCGACACGTCGAGTCAGGGTGGACGGGGACGCCTCTTCGCCTCACCCACACGCCGGCTGACCGTGCGCCGCGCTGATGCAGACAGACGCGCGCTGCTCAGCCCGTTCAGCCCCAGATGGGTAGGAGCTATTCACGGATGTAGGTGGATTATCAACGTCAC
Organism: Pollicipes pollicipes; assembly: GCF_011947565.3. Lineage (NCBI taxonomy): Eukaryota > Metazoa > Arthropoda > Thecostraca > Pollicipedomorpha > Pollicipedidae > Pollicipes > Pollicipes pollicipes. The sequence continues at coordinate 10,958 of NW_023596557.1, read as the reverse complement.
TCGACATCTAACTGCCTGGGACGATGTCAGATTACATACAATCCTGGTCCACTCCCTCCATGGCCGCTGATTGCTATTGGTAGCCAATGGTCTGGTCCTAAAATCGTATGTTTTGGGGCGCCCAGAGCTCGGGAGATTTTCATTTCGCTTTTTATTAAAAACAGACATCAGACCATTTTGAATAGATGCCTTTATGGAATCGGAGCTCACGCTAAACAAGCTTGCTATGTGAGCACTGAGCACTACCATGCAATCGTTGCAATGCCAGGTCAACGACAGAATTTGGCGGCGAAGGTTTGACGAGCCGCGATGCTCGGCGCGGTCCGTCCTGTCCTCTGGCGTCATCTGATCTTTACTACGGCCGCTGCCACCGACCGCAGGTAATACCTGTCAAAGGCGAATAGCGAGTTCCTAAAGCGACTCGAACTCACCTGGCCACGGCTGGAGGAATCGGACTGCAAGTGCTCCAACCAACGGAGCCTTCAGGACGGACACTGCGTTTGCCTTCGTGCGCATTATCGTCTTAAATGTCTTAAGTTTATTGCTTCATTATGCCTTGCATTGTTGCGGTTTTTGGCTGGCGGTAGGAACAAACACGGTTTCATACCGGGAGGGTATTCTATTGTTTATATCTGTACTGTATATGCGACGAATACGCACTCGCTCTTCTGTGGGTCGGCGAGGAATACGGTTAATATAGAAGACGAGTATTGATAGAGCATTCACACGATGCCAGAAGATTAAAAAGCATGCCGCATAATCCAGCCACCACAGCGCAACCAGACGTCACGTGACTCCGCCACCTGACGTCTGGTAGTCCTGTGGTGATCTTGACGTCACGTGACTCCGCCACCTGACGTCTGGTAGTCCTGTGGTGATCTTGACGTCACGTGACTCCGCCACCTGACGTCTGGTAGTCCTGTGGTGATCTTGACGTCACGTGACTCCGCCACCTGACGTCTGGTAGTCCTGTGGTGATCTTGACGTCACGAACCCTATTTTTCATCTTGCTCTAGTGAGTTTGCAGAAGAAAACGTCTTGGAAAAATCCTTGGAAAGCTAAAAGTCTGCATAGGGAAAAAGGCAAATGAAACATTACAGATCAGTTACATAATCTGGTAACCTAATGTGGCCAACGACTTCGTGCTCTGAAAAAAAACAGGGAGCTCTCGACATGTTTCAGCTGGTATGCCATTGCAAGGAAATTGAACATTTGAACATTGGTGGATGATTGGAAGAAAAGACGTGCATTGCGATCGACCTTACATACCTGCCTTCCATTACACATCTCGTAGATAGAAAGTCAAATGTTATTGTAACAGCTTAGTGCACAACCATATTTCGTCAAGTAAAACAGGCTGGTCGAAATCTTTGACTGTAGATTTTATGCCATGAATATTGCTCAATGAGCCCGTCGCACTCAATGCTTTGCGCCACATTCATTTCTCACAGGATCATTTAAAAGTGCGAACAGTTGCGCTCAATGATGTAACGGCAGCTAAGATGCATTCACCACCAAGTTCATTATGATTAAAGCTGCGAGCTGCTTTCAGCCTTCGTAGTTTTAAACCTGTCTTTCAAGCGTTGCTCTGTTTTGCAGTTTTCATCCGTTGTCACGTGGGTGAAGAGCATGCCTCCGAATAAAAATAAAACGGGAAAGAACTACATACATTGCAAAAAAATCCCGCCATTATTCATAGCTGGATGAAAGGCAAATTACAAGTGAAAGACGCACGAGTTTGTGGTTCTTCGTCTTGTGCTCCATAAAGCAATTCACGAGCCGCGTCCATGATGCATCTGTTCACTAACCTGAGAGCAGGCACGAAACATATCTTGATGAGCAGACGGGGTGGGGGCAGACACGAAACTTATCTTGCGCTGTCAGGGCTTGATCCTGTTCACGTTGTACTTGCTTTATATCGGGCCACACAGTGATATGTAAAGTAATGAATTGGTTTGCAGCTGGGTGGGGACTTTTGACATGAATGGCATCTTTGCCTGATAACGGTATACTATGGGTGATAAATAAGCTAAACCGTCACTGATGATGCAGATATTTAGCTGACGAGGCAATTGCCGGTTTTAAATCATGCCACAGTTGGATTTATGGTCGTTTGAGTGCCATATTGAGTGTATAGTCCCGATAGTGGTGACAAACTGTGTTTTGCACGATAAAAGGAACATTCGCGGAGCAAATCGGCGATGGCCAGTGAGGTAAACGATCTACAACGTCTTTTGAGGCAGCAAACAAACTTTCTTCGTGCCTCCTACAGCCAATAAGCTTCCATCAGCCCCTGTAAATGTGAACAATTCGTTCACGAGCGCGGTGCCGTTGTCAACCTGGCAAATAAGCTGAACGTGGTCTTAAGGTTTGTGCTGGATTATTCTTTACAAAGTACCGCACCCAAATGCTACCGATATAATTTTCATTGTACCGGGTAACACACGCAGATAAATGGTAGAGGGCATGCTCACATCGCCTACTGCACATGAGCATGAAACAAGAAATTGTTCTCAGCCGACCAGACAGAAGTTTCTACAGCCCTAGCCCCGTGGCCTTTCACTTTCTCCACCTCCAGCGATATTGCGTGCAATCATTCCAAGGTGATCTCGCGATGGTGACTCAGACCTCGCGTGCATAAGCTCGATCTCATCACTAACGTTGATTGATTTTGGATCCGGGGCTCATGTTCATAGCCATTCGGGGGCTCCGGCACATCAATTCGTTGACGACATTGCAACAAGATTTTAAAAGGCGGATAACGATACTTTTTCCTAAAAGCCAAACGCAAGTTACGAAAAAAACTTCTCCAAACCTTGTTACAAAGAGGTTGGGCAGGCAATGGCAAAAATAAAATGGGTTCTTCAGTAGACAAATGTCGGTAAACTTGCTCAAACTCCTGCTCGTTCCTTTGAGCTTCCGGCTAAATTGATTTACATATGTTTTCAGTTGCTGTATATGGCAACTCTGCACGTTTGAGACAACGTGACAAGCTGCTTTTGTGCACAACTGTTATTCGTGGTGATGGCAAGTGGCTTGCACCGCATTCGTGGGAATATGGTAACACTGTGCAAGCCTCTTTTCTGTTCATCTTCGACCATGTTCACTCAGCTTTTCTGGTGTTTATTCCCTTGTGCACTTTCTGAAAACGGTAATACTGCAGGTCTTTATTTTCGCGACATCCAAGCGATGTGACACTACCCACACAAACTATCCCTTAGATTTCGGCCTAGTTTGCCGTGGCCAGCGTCGAATTAGATGCGTGCTGTGTCGAATTCCATGCTTGGGGTTACAGACACGGTGGGCAAAGCACATAGGCGACCTTCTCGTGCTCAAGGCCAGATTGGGTAACTTATATAATTTTAGATGAATTGTCGGTTCTTCTTCTTATGTTGAGCTTTAGTTCAACTGAAACGGTTTTTTATGAAATGGTTTTCAATGCACGGTGAAGGCTCGGAGCGAACGACGCAGCCATTTACGCGACTTGTAAAGGACGATAAGTGCGTGCGATCGATCAAAATGCATTTACCATGCAGACAGTGTTGCATAATCCTAAAAAAATTAATAACTGGCTTTAAGGATGAAACGACTGGTTTCAGAGTTACGGCCACAGCTCACAGCAGAGGAGAAACGATCGCGCCCGGTCGCCCAGTACCGGCCAGTCGGCCCATGACGCGGCGCCGTGCGTCATCCGCTATTGTTCAAATTCGACTGGTGACCAGCCTAGAAAAGATAACATTTCTTCAGTCCGAACAATGATATATTGCCTTTAATTTCACATTGCTTTAAAGTGAATCGAATGAACTGACCTTTTTCAGAAAATGAGATTAACTGTCCCACCAAGCCACATGTACCTAAATGACCTCGAATGTTGTATTGACTTATGTTTTTATAGCAAGACAGTCGTTTTGCCTTCTGATGCGCTTCCCCACAAACGTTCACTCCGCAAGCGGGGCCGCGCTGACGTAAGATAAAACATGGATTTCGTGCTGTTATCACGTATTTTTGTTCGTTCCTGCCTCTTTTTCAGCATGCTGTACAGCTGTAAAATCCGTAGAAACGTGTTTTGGACGGACATAACCACATTGTTATTCCTCAAATTCGAAGAGGGTGCCGTCTTGAAGTGCAACTATCCGTGGTCGATTTGCTGTGTAATGACCTCGTCGTTAATTACTACTACTACCTGTTAACATGCCGAGTCAGGTTAAGATAGAATAGATTTCACTCTGGCTGTCTATGGTGTGGGTGAGAAAAACGCGCCTTTGCACATTTTGTTTGCGTATCATCTATAGTCCTAACCACCAGCCTACGCAGCACGGGGCGATACGCGACTGTAGTTCCGAACGCGACCGTAGCCTGACTATGGGTACACGAAATGTGTTGAACGCCCTCTCAGCCACGACGATTGTGCAGACGCGCCTCCACCCATCTGTCTCAAAAGCGGCATTTTTGCCTAGTAACGAATATAACATTTCGAAGTGGGGATAAAGCTAAACATGTTTGCTGAAAAACACGTTCAAACGCGTCGCAAGGGCGGGAAAGTTCTTGCATGGCGTGTAACATGACATGTTTTTAGCATTTTTATTTTCATGTGTAACTTCAGTTTCCAATCGTTAACAATAAAACTGCACACGTTGTTGAAAAGTGCAGACCCGACGTACCACACGCATATCAATGCGTATAATTTTTTGACACGGGTTACACGTGCCCTGGAGGCTCTCATCTCCTTGAATACGCAATTTTGTGTCACATCTAACCATAAAAATGCTAGAATAGTTTGATATGGATTTGCCGATCAAAGCCATTTATAGCACTCGATCCCACCCAAACCAGCACAGGGTCTAGTATCACCAGAGCCAGCGCAGCGTCCGGCCTGCACAGAGGCCGGGCTCACCAGAGCCAGTGCAAGACCGAGGAGACCGTGCAAATATCAACTCTGAGCTATTCGATCTTTTTTTAAAAGATTCTAAGCAATTATTTTAGCGGAAAAGTGTGGTGTCGTGGGTACATTTTCACACTCCGGAGGCCTAGCCCAAAACTGGGGACATCTAACCATGGGGACACTCCCCCGTAAAAGTATACTCAGTTCGTTCTTATGGAACATCAGCTGAGAGGCATGAGGAAGGCAAATAATAATCCAAGAGGTGTCCGCGTGCTGTGGCGTTACCAGTGCGAGAATCCTTCCTCGAGATGATTTGCGCGTAGTGTGTTCAGTTTATTAATTTCATGACATTATGAGCGTAGTGTCGGGACCACCACACCTCAAACATATGCACCGAAGAAATCTATAGACTGTCGTCACACAACGCCTTCAACAGGAGTACCTGCGAAAGAGGCGCGGGAGACAGGTCAGAAGGAAAGCGGCTGAGTCTACCACTTTCTGAGAAACTGCCGTTCGCTCTATGAGTGTTGACTGAATAGAACCAATCAAAAATGGATATGGTGGGGGACGCCTCCCTCAATCTTCGTGGGCCCCTCCAAATATTTCTCATGGTCGAGAAGTGAGCCATAATTTGGCCAAGGGATTCCGCGGACATAATTGCTGCTGAGGGGAAGCTGAGTTGCTTGCTCGACCACCCGCCCTGCTCGATCATCTGTCCTTGCCCGACTGCCCGTCCCTGCTCGGTAGCCTGTCCATGCCGGACCACTCGTCCCTGCCGGTCAAACCTTCTTAGCATGACAACCCGTCCCTGTTTGACCCCTCACGCCTGGGCGAACGTCCGTTCCTGCTCGACTGCTTATCCCTGCTCGGCCACCGTGACCTGCTCGAACACCTGTCTCTTCTCGACCACCCTGACCTGCTCTAACACCTGTTCGTGCTCGACCTCCCTGACCTGCTCGAACACCTGTCTCTGCTCGACCACCCTGACCCGTTCGAACTCCTGTTCGTGCTCGATCGTTCTTCACTGTTGAACCAACCGTTCCTGCTAAACCACACGTCCCCGTCCGACTTCATACCCCTGCTCGATTACCCGTCCCTGTCCGACTACATATCCCTGCCCGATTACCCGTCCCTGTCCGACTACATATCCCTGCCCGATCACTCGTCCCTGCCAAGCCACCTGTCCCTTCCGGATTCCACGTTCCTTTCCGACTACACGTCCGTTCCCGGCCACCAATCCGTACCCGAAGATCTCAACATCGATCGACCTCATCACTGTAAGGCCGGCGTGTTTTCTTGTGGCTAAAGAGAGCCAAAGTAGATGGGTAATCCTATTCAGAGAGCCACGGTGGCCACCCCCGTTGCCCCGCCCTCTCCCACTAAAGAGATCTAAAGTAGGTGGGTAATCCTATTCAGGATGGCTCGGTGGTCGTTCCCGCCACGCCGCCCTCTCACACCCCTGCGGCCAGATCAACCGCGTCGCGCAGTATTTAAGAGGCCTGTGAACCATCCGCAGCCACCAGTTCGGACGTTGTGAGCAGCCAAGGAACTCCTCATCATGAAAATGGTGAGTAGAATTTTCACATTTCAGTTCTAACGAAAAATAAAAAAAACGCTTTCATTATGTACAAGTATAGGTGGTGTATCGGTAATTGCACGCTCGCTTATGCAGCCAACTTTGGCAACGCCCACCACGTGACACTTGCCTCTGGACACAGTAAGCAACACACTTGCACTTACCTAGTTAGGCTCACACGATGACCAGACTGACCTTAGCCTTAATGTGATCAGACCTTGTCGAGCCCTGTGTACATCCCGAACACCCAACTGACACTAATTATAACGATTTGGCACTGGAAAAGGGTTAGTGGTCGGTCTAATCATATCATTAACTATGACTGCTCTCTGCCTTCTTCTAGTCGGTGATACTTTATCTAACGTGTAAAAAGGAAATGGTTAGATTTGAACTTACAGCGTCTAGTCTTCGAAAGGTGGACTTTCATGAATGGCTTGGACATGAGCAGTATTCCCGTATGCTATGCTTTTTTATTTCGTGTTCGTATTGACCACACTGTGCCAGAACATTTTTCCCATGCTGGAGCGCTGTATTGGAGTCGTTTTTAGGCGTCAAACTGCAGGAATACCATGCCGTTTCAGTTCATTCTTGATGTCTTCGTTGAGGCTTAAGTCTTATTTGCACCATTGGCCAAGATGCCTGTTGTTTCATCGGAGCTCAGACTGTACTTGGACTAATTCCCTGGACTTTAAAAGCAGGCATCGCTTAGAGTCCAATATTCTCAGCACGGGTGTGTACTCCGGTGTTTTTAGTCAGCTGAAGAACTCCAGTCCGCCCCTTTTTCACACAGGCGCCTCAGCCCAAGTCTTCTGGTTTCGGTCTGATTCGCGACAGTTTGCATTGTCTTCCGCTGTGTCGTGCATTTTGCGCTGACCGGTGTTTTGTCCGACAGTTTATGCTCGCCTGTCTGGTGGCTGTGGCCGCTGCTGCGCCACAGCAGGTCTTTGACGAGTTCGGCAACGTGGTGGTGGAGCAGCACAGTCTGCCCAAGATCCGGCTGATTTCACAGCGGTTTGTACAGGACGGTCGGGGCAACTACGAGTACGGATACGAACAAGACAACGGACAGAAGGTGAGCGGAGGGAGGCGAGTAATGCGGCACTCTGTTGAAACCGAATCCAACGCACGCCGTCATTGTGGCAATGTGTGCTGGGATTCATGGGCTTTGCTTTGCTTTTCGACTCATGCTTCTGTCTTTTGCCTGTTCACGTAATGATGTATATCTATTGAGCTGCTGAGCGTCGGGTCCTTTGCAAGTGAATATCTAACTTGGTGAATTTAGCGCAAATAGATGACTGAGCAAAGACGCCACGAGTAGCTGTCGAGTGGGCACCACTCCACCGTCTCAGCCCAGAATTCTTGTCCCCTGTTTCGTGTCGTGACTCTTCTGACCCTACACATTTGAAGTACATGTTGCGCACCTACCTGGGACCCGAGGCAGTGAGGGGCTGATGTTGTGTGTCTCTTCACAGGTGGAGGAGGTGGGCCGCAGCTTCCCGGGACCCGAGCCGGGGACGGGTAGCATCAGCAAGGACGGCAGCTTTGAATTTATTTCGCCCGGGGGTCTGAAGTTCCGTGTCGACTACCAGGCCGATGAGGGCGGCTTCAAGCCGTCGGGCGCCCACCTGCCCGTGGCGCCGACGCAGCTCCCGGAGTACGCCCAGCTGCGGGCCCAGCACCCGGAGCTCTTCATCTCATCCCCGTAGAGGCCCTGGCATCGTAAAGGCTTACGCGACGCCGGCATCGAGACCAGTCACCAACACCCGCGTCGTCAGTGCTTCGTGTTGTGTCTCGCATGCTACCCAAGCTCTCCCTAATGACTGCGGAAACATGTCTGTGAATGTCTCCTGTTCCGTCACGAGTCGAGATGTGCGCCGAAGGCGGACATCGCACCATGTGTGATAGAAATGGGTTCAAGTCCTGGGAACTCAAGTCGAAGTGCAGCTATAATAAATTGATTGTGCTTCCTTTACGTCAAGACACAATGATCTATAATGTCGTGATAGAAAAGGCTGCTAAGCATTGTCGGAGGATGGGAGTCATTTGTAACGTGGTTCCATCGTCAGTCGCCGTCATCGCAGTGTCGCAGACAAGATATTTAAATGTCGTGTAAGGGTCTCCTTTGACAAGCGTCGTATTGGTGATGAGCCAAGCGTCCGGCAAGCCGTGGCGAAGCCAGAGGACCTTGCAGGATGCATTCTGCTACTCCGTAAAAGAACGGGAACGATAATAGCTTTTCCGTCCTAGTCTTCAATTTTATGGTTGTGATCACCTGGCCCAGATAATCTGGGCCGGCCGGCGCTATTATTCTGTCTCGTTATCGACTGACGCAGATCGCTGTATCTGGCATGATAACAATTGCTATTTCTAAGTTCGCAACGCTCTATTTTCTGTAAAACCAGGCCACAAAAAACTAAAAATCCACCATTCAGGTGAGAAATTCTAAAAGCTTAAGCGAAAAGCGAAAAGCTTTAAACCATAATGACGTCTTCAGAATGACGGCAGGAAAAGACGGTGGATGGGTTGTTTTATTAGGACAATGCATTCCGATAAATTATGAAGTGTGTGAAAGCCACAATCTTGTTACCCAATATAACGCATCAAATAAACCATAACTTTTCGCACCTGGTAACAATTAAAAACGAACGTTTGTGAAACTCACCTTCATATGACTCAATAACATGCATTAAATAAAATACATTTTTCACAAAGTAACACTGAAGAACGATATTACAGCGCCTTGGGACGGGGAAATTTGACCGTCGGATTTTCTTTCTCTGCGTCCAGCCCAGTCCGTTTGTTATGTCTTCTTCTTTTGACTCAGCTGTAGCGGTGCAAGGAGAATGTCGTGTGAGGGGAGACGGAGGAACAGCAGGTCAGCAAAAACAAACGATAGGTGGATCGCAAATTGTCATATCGCTGGGCTCTAATGCTCTGGACACTGCCTGCGCATCAGACGAGAGATAGCTACCAACTAGCATCACAGCAAGTGGAGGCCAAAACATGTTGGCTTGCTGTGCATGGAAGTGAGACGTAGGCTTTTCAACTCAAAGATAAGGAACCTGTGGCTGGCTGGGGTCTGTCTGGATGAAGCAACTTATAATTCAGAAGATACGCTATACATTGATTGAATCTGCAAAGTGGCTCTGGACCGCTTCACGTGGCTTGTTTGTGCATACAATTGCAATTTAGAACAGGAACTGCTCGCAGGGAGAGCGTTGTTACGTTCGCCTGGCCACAGGGTTCGTGGTCGGATGGGCCGTGCTGAACTGGCAATGCTGCGGGGCGGGGTGCACGCCCCCGGGGCAAGTGTAACTTTCGCTCGACTTTCGACTAAAGGCGTGCTGCAAATGGCAAAAGGTGTCAGCCTAGCCCTGCCGAGTGTGTTGAGAGTTTGACAGACTAGCAGACTGAACAAATGTCTGCAGGAAAATAGCCAAACCAGTTCGACCTGACCCATGAGGCTGTGGCCGGAGTAAACAAAATAACACAGCACCTTTGCTGGTGCTGTGATGCAGGTACACGCAACGGATCACGCCCATGGCAGCTGGAGTGAACACAAAGCTATCCTTTCATAATATTAAACGACATATTTTTCCTTTATCCGGCATGGGTAGAAAGACAGACAAGAAGCGGAACCGAAAATGGAAACATCTTGGTTTGGTTAATAGGGCAAGATAATGAATACGACTCTGTAGCCCAAGTCCACCTAAAGCACCGCCAGCCAGATCATTATGCAACCACGCTAAAACGCATAGGGTGAACCCGCTTTTTAACTCAGGTTCATGTTACGAAACGACCGGGGCTAATGCAGGTGCTTAATTATGAATGCATCTACACAGGTTGAAGGAAAAATTGTCTTTACGGTTTTGTATCTCACAAATTATACAGGATCCCAGGCCTCCATCGTTTTTGGCGCCATCTTCTTCTTGAGGGCGTCGCATTCGTACGGAGTAGGGCATCCCTTTGGCGTCCAGGCTTGTTTTATGTTTTCGTTTGGATGGCCCGGCGGACCTCAGGCAGAGCAGGCACGATAGCCCGGCGGACCTCAGGCAGAGCAGGCACGACAGCCCGGCGGACCTCAGGCAAAGCAGGCACGATAGCCCGGCGGACCTCAGGCAGAGCAGGCACGATGGCCCGGCGGACCTCAGGCAGAGCAGGCATGATGGCCCGGCGGACCTCAGGCAGAGCAGGCACGATGGCCCGGCGGACCTCAGACAGAGCAGTAACGAGGTAGTGCCTGTGCCTGTCGAGAGGCCTCATGCACTCAGCACCGCTTCATCAAAGAGGACACCCCATGATCAAGCAATGGTGATCAAGCAATCATGCACTATTTTAGACGGTGTGAAGCGCACCCCCCGCTATTCCATCACCTGGCGTTTAAGCACTGGCTTCCACAATTGAGCCCAAGCTTCGTCGCAAGCCGCGGTCCGATTTCGAACATAGTCACTTTCTCGTCGAAAACAAACCAAATGAGATGATAATGAGGTGATCCGGAAT
>NW_023596556.1:0-13881 GCF_011947565.3 Pollicipes pollicipes | reverse complement strand
AAGGATTTCCTAGAAATTGCCGCTAAACCATAGCCTATTTTGACCCGCCCATAAGTAACACCGTACATTACGGCTAAATTCTTGATACCAAGCGATCTGCTATTCAATTACTACAGCTATGCAAAATTTTGACGCGCTCGCCGCGCCGTCGGCGGAACCATTCTGAAAACCTTCGGGGGGGCAATTTGAGCCTCCCGAAGGCTTAGCATCTCTCACCCATACTCAATTTAGGACCGCTTTAGTTTCAACCTCTTGAAACTCCTGGTCAAAGTCCACATCATGCACATATTGGTGCAGTCCGTCTGCGGGGCGGGGAGAGAGAGAGATAGAGAGGGGAGAGAGAGAAGAGAGAGAGAGAGAGAGAGAGAGAGAGAGAAGGAGAGAGAGAGAGAGAGAGAGAGAGAGAGAAGAGAGAGAGAGAGAAGAGAGAGAGAGAGAGAAGAGAGAGAGAGAGGAGAGATAGAGAGAGCGTCCGACCGTCCCCTGGCCAAGTGCAAGGAGGACATCATTCTTTACCATCCGGCTGGTGATGATGGGTGTCCGATGTCGTCAGCACGCCTCGCCTGCTCAGCAGTTGTTCGGCTGACCCAGCGTGGCTGACGGTGTGCGCCGGCACGACTGTTTGAGTGTGTACCGTGCGCTGCATTTAAGCGGACCACCGTTCGGTTGGCGTGCGATGTTTGTCACGAGCGCAGAGGCTTTTCAGCGCCGGGCTCTTTCCTTTTCAAAGTTTGATCCAAACGCTTTTAACAGATGCATTTCTGGGTTCAGAGCTCACGCTACGCAGTGCTTGTTGTGTGAGCCCTGACCGCTACCATCTGATCGGGCAATTTCAGGCGACGGCGGAATTACGTGGCAAACTTCACCGCGCTGGAATGCTCGGCATGTCCTGTCCTATTTCTGACGTCACTAACCTTTAGCGCGTCTGCTGTCTCCGGTCGCGAGCCATGCCTATGAAAGGCAAATAGCGACGCCTGAAGCGACCCGGACCCAGCCCCCACGTGTGGGTGGATCGGAAGACAAGTGCCCTAGCCAACTGTGTCACCTGAACGGATTCTTCAGCAGATACGTTGGTGAGTCCGTCCAGCCAGCCAGGTACCCTTCAAGTACCTGGCTGGGTGGCACCCAGCACCAGCTCTTCTCCTTAGTCGCGTCTGCCCGGCACTGCCGATCATCGGCACCACTCCACCCACGCTCGCTCACGCCGCGCTCCGTGACCATATTTGAACACCGACACCATGACTGCACCCGGCTGTATGTGAGCATGTATCTGAACACGTGAGCTTCACTTCTCATGTTCCTGGCAGTAATTGCTATGAGAAGGTAGCTGAAAAATACATATGTTGAAGACATCCATCTATCTATGCTTGTAAATGAATATATATATATATATATATATATATATATATATATATATAAGTGAGCGTGTGCATGCATATACATATGCATGTTTTAAGAATTTCAAGCTGTTTATGTGACTTAGTGGTGTGCCTAAAGATTTGAAGCAAGGCTATGTTTTTGCGACATTAGTACCTGGTGGTAAACCCTGAAGCCTGCGCTCCGTGTTGCCACAGCTGTTTGTTCCTCGCACAGCCGAACGCATGTGCCCCTGCAGCAGGCAAACATTCATGGCCGACTGCGCAACTGGTGAGGGTGTGGACTTCCCTTGCTTCCACAGACCACAGACGAGGACAAGGACTGATCCAAGACGATAACAAAGCCGAGGCCAGTGTACCAGTGGCCTAGTTCAAGCCCAGGCTGCGCCGCACGGATGACAAGAAGAGCCTGTCCTGGGCGAGTGATCAATACCTCTAATCATTGAGTTCTAAAACTATTGTCACCAAGTGCATAGCAGGTGGAAAAGTTAACCGGTGGGTCTAAACCGTGGTTCTAGCGGACAGCATAACTTTGGTTTGGAACATAAAGGGGTCTTTGTTTATTTGCTCCTGCGTTCTCACTGCAGTAACTTTTCCTCCCTTTAGCCCATTCTCTCCCCCTCTCTCTCTCTCTCTCCTCTCTCTCTCTCACTCTCTCTTTTCTCTCTCTCGCTCTCCCTTTCTCTGTCTCTAGACACACACTTCCGCGTATACAGTACGCAGATGTGCGCGCACAATGCACCTGCATGGCTAAAATCTGTTCATAATGCATAACTGTCTGTTTTGGATTCACCGGGGGAACTCCAGCGACTTCTGCTCAGCTGCGCCTGAGGTTGCGAATGGCAGAGGCTGTGACGTCTACGTCATGTGACAAAATGCGGCTTCGTTATTAAGCGACGACGCTCGAGTAAGTGGCACACCTTGCAACGGACGCAAGCAATGTGTGGAGTACAATTGTGCACAGTGCTGCTGCTGGTGGCGGGCTCGGCGCTGGGGGCCGACCTGGCCCGGCGGTGCATCAGTATGGAGAAGCGGCAGACCATGCTGCTGCCAGGTCTGGCCAACCATCCGGCGGCGGGCCGGCTCGACCTGCGCTTCTGGGGCAGCGGCTCCGAGTCACAGATCAGCCGCGGCCCACTCGGCTGCGGCTTCCCCGTCGTGGGCGACCACCCGTGGCTGGTGGCGCTCGGCTTCACAGGACCCGACGGCCGCATCGTCTTTTCGTGCTCGGGCGCGCTCATCAGCGACCAGCACGTGGTCACGTCGGCCCGCTGCGCACTCGGTACCCGTGGCTACACGCTCAGCACGGTCAGATTGGGCGAGTACGACTTTAGTAGCCGGCGAGATTGTGTCTGGTACGACCCGACCCTGCGCACGGAGGCCAGGGACGTGGCCGTCCACTCGCTCACCGTGCACCCCGACTTTGTCAAGCACGGCGGCGACCCGAGCCGCTTCGACGTGCCGCTGGTGCAGCTGTCGCAGCCGGTGACGCTGGGTCACGGCGTGCAGCCCATCTGTCTGCCCATGTTCCCACTGCGCCAACCAGCCGCATCGCCTGTTTGCGCTGACGATGGGCCTGCACAGTGGGCTTCCGCCGGCGTCCGACGGTGCTGCCACCTGCCGCGAGTGCAGCCGCCAGCGGAGCACCACCACGCACGTGATGGACGAAGAGAAGCTAGCTGTGTACAACACCAGCTACTATGGCCCGGAGCCGTGCCAGTACCGGCTGCTGTCGGAGGCGGACGGCGAGCCAAACCGCTGTCTAGGCTCTGGCAACGCCGTGCGTGACTGACCTGGGCGCGCCCCTGGTGGCCCCCGACCAGTTCGGCTCGGCCTTCTTCCTGATGGGCGTGGCCAGCATGCCGCCGACGCAGAAAGAGTCCTGCCTGCCGGGAGCATAGGTGTCGTACGCGCCGGTGCTGCTGCACGACCGATGGATCCTGGACAGTCTGGGCTTTCTGGCCTCTGTTTGAGTGGACAGAGAGAGAGAGAGAGAGAGGAGAGAGAGAGAGAGAGAGAGAGAGAGGTGGGGGAGGGGGGGGAGGAGAGAGAGAGAGAGAGCATCGTTGATGAGGCTGAGGCTTTTGAGCGTGTACCAAGCGTTTGCATTTAAGCGGACCACTGTTCGCTTAGCGTGGGATGTTGGCTACGCACGCAAATATTTATTTACCCCGCGCTCTTTTCTGTGAATAGGGGAGAGTGTCTATTGCTTTCGGCTTTCCAAATGCACGCTTTGGGGAGATTTGAAACTATCTGTTTTTAATTCTGTTTCTTTTGTGTACGTCTGGGTGTTGCAACAGTGTTTAGTTAGTTTTTTTATCGCATCGATGGCTGTGCGTGAACAAATGCAATGCTAAAAAATGAGCCAATCAGTGGGCAAGAAAAGACGAACGCACTGGTTTATATGTGGTCCGTAACTGTGCGCTAGTGACATGGCTGTTATCTTGGTTGCTACGGCCTCGTGAGTATAGAGGGAGTGCTGGCAGTAAAGGGCGGTACGCGCTTGAAGGTCCCTTGCGTGATTCGAGACGGAAAAATGTGATATCCTAAACATGCCTGGCGTACCAGCGACATCGCAGAAACAATTTCAGCACATGTGCCTTGTTATTTCCTACGTTGAAGTTGGTGCACGTGCATTCGGAATTTGGTCATTCATTTCAGGGTACAGGAATTTTATCCGCTTATAACCGCTGCCAAAACAATGTAGAACAATTACATTTTCCCTGGAGCCTAGTGCAGCCGATTAACAAGATACAATACCTGTGCCTTATCTGATTATAAATAAGGCCAACATGAATTAATCGCGGGATGTATCAGCTGACCAGCTTTACCATACGTCCCAACCCCGTACACCCACAACCCCGAAATGAATGTGAACAACACAAAAAAACATCATAAAGGCCGCCGCCATCGCTGCGTTTGCAAGCTGCTGTCAGCACTGACAAGCGACATCCTATAAAAGCCATTGGCTATAGCTAACGATACGTCCCTCAATGATGTCGATGTGGTTTGTGTGTGTGGTGTGTGTGTGTGTGTGTATATATATATATATAAATGCACACATGCATATAACGTACTCGTGGGTGCAGACGGAAGTGGTCGGACATCTTGGGCTGCTGTGCGAAGTAAACGCTCCGTGGCGAACAAACGGCGACCGCAAGAGGCCCTCAGTGGGGATCGGATGTAGACTGTACCGCATGGCACCCAGGCACTGCGGGATGGGGGGAATACGACAGACCAGGCGAGGTTGGAGAGGCCGCCCGGCTGCTCCATTCTCGGCATTGGAACCAGACCAGGATGCAGAGATAGCGGGCAGAGCAGGGCTGTTCCTCTGTAAGGTCAGCTCGAGTAAGATCGTGGCTATGAGCTGTCTTCGTTTGATGTAGCGTGGTCGCAAAGTGAAGGTGGGAGATCAAGAGGTGCAATAGAGGCCGTTGTGTCTCCAATGTGCATAGCGTCTTTTTGCAGCTTGTAATATCTGTATGTGCGTTGATAGTCGTCCTTGACGCCTTGAACTGTCACATTCACGATGGCATATGACTGATGAACCGTTTTTTGACACCCAATTTTGAACCAAGCTCTTTTAAGCTTGATCATAACATGAAAACCTCGGTACAAGATATTAAACGAAGTCAAAAGAAGACAGTGCACACTATCGTATTCACCGAAAAGTGCCTCTGAGAAGGCTTGCTCGTAATTATATATACAAATATGCATATATATATATATATATATATATATAATATATATATATATATATATGTATAATTATATGTATATATATCATTATATATATATATATATGTATATATGTATATACATATATGTTTATATATATGTATATATAATATATATATATATATTTGTGTATATACATATATATATATATATATATATATATATATATATATAAATTGGCAATGAATTCTGATCCATTCAACACAGGTCAGCCATGAGTGGCATGAAAGTCTCGGCACCGCCTGCCTGTCACCGCTCACTTAGGAAGCAATTGATCGGGTTCCTAGGCTATTAATACACCTTCTGTACTGTTTGCACCGCTCGAGCACTGCGAACGAAGTCTAACATTTTCGTTCCCTGGGTAAGACGTTTGCGAAGTCGACGTAATAGATTATATAGGTAGCAAACCTACCTGCAGCAATCTATCACCTTTTGCTAAAGAGTTAGTAGATGGATAAATGAGTCGAAAAGGTATACTGATCGTCTGGGAGCCCAGCCTACTGAGTCTATTAAATGGGTGAGTCAATGATATTGAGTTGTTGGCTAGCACCGCGCAGTCTTTTATCGATGAAAGTCTTGCGCTGTTTGGTTTGTTAGCATTCTTTTTCGGTAAATTTGATCCGAACACGTTGAATGGATACATTTCTGGGATCAGCACTCACTCTAAGCAGTTAGCAATGTAGAACTCGAGCATTCGATCAAACACACAAGAAGAATATTAGATGTATATACGCCCTTGCGTTTAACAAACCTGGATATATAGATATAGATATAGATATAGATATAGATTTAGATATAGATATAGATATATGTATATGCGTGTGTGTGTGTGTATATGTATGTATATGTTGACCTTGCTTCCACAGACCACAGGCGACGACAAGGACAGATCCAAGACGGTAACAAAGCCACAGCCACAGTGCCGATGACCTAGTTCAAGCCCACGGGGCGCCGCATGGATGACAAGAAGAACCTGTCCTGAGCCTCTCGGCACTGCCAAAGAGTCAGCAACCGTCAATGGGCCTGGGTAAGTACACAGCAGTTGAAACAGTTGACCGCTGCGTCGAAAACGTGGTTTTCTCGGACGGCACACTTTTGGTCTGAAACATAAGGGGTTCTTTGTTTATTTGCTCCGACATTCTCTTCGCGGTAACGCTTCCTCCCCCTTGCCCCCAATTTTCTCTCTCCCTCTCTCTCTCCTCTCTCCCTCTCTCTCTTTCTCTCTCTCTCTCTTTCTCTTTCTGTCTCTCTCTCTCCAGACACACACTTGCACACATACAATGCACGGATGTGCGCACACAATGCAACTACATTGCGTAAATCAGTTTGTTGTGCATAACTGCGTGTTTCGGATTCGCCGGGGGAGCTCCGACGACTGCTGCCCGGCTGCGCTTGAGGTTGTGAACGGCAGTAGGAAGAACGCTGGGCCTACCATACGCGCCGGACCACGTAAGTTATTCACCCAACGCGCCGTTGTGATGATGTGCCAAACTCACCGCATGCTTTTCAACCGTGACTGAAGTATGTAGCTCATTTCCGGGTGTAGGCAGTTTTATCATGTTGACTGCGAGCAAGGCCGCAGTCCAAATGAAGCCCAGCCCAGGCCACGTTAGCCTACTAGCACCCCCTTCTCATGTATTGAAAACATAACGCAATTCATGCTACCATAGATACAAGTTCATCGAAAAAGTTGACCTTCACGGCAACCCATGGAAGGGGCAGAGTAAGATTTTTGTTTTCCCCACATGGTTGTCAATTCTCTGTGGCAGCATTTTGGCTGCTCTCTTGGTGTGGTACCTAAAAAAGGTATTTGTTTGCTTCATGCAACATATGTCTAGTGTGGATGCATGGGCTTAAGAACGCTTCAAAAAGTAGGGAGGCCAAGCTCAGAGCGTACTTTGATCAATTTTTCTGGGAAGGAAGCCTGATGACCGGGGCGGGGGGAGGGCAATAGACGTTGTTATCGCTCTTTATTGAAATGCCATGGCTGCGATGCTAAAAGTCTGTCTAAAGCCGTTTCTTACTGGCAAACAATCTTGCTTATGCGATCCATCTGTCATTCGACGAATGATGCTTTCCAGCTTCCTAAGATTTTCCGTCCACTTTTACATTGTCTTTCCTGGGCAGTCAAAATTCCACGAGCAGGCAGACATTTTGGGTCATCGAGGATGCACCTGCCTCAAAAGGGTAGATGCCGAAATACGCCCTGGACATACGGTGGTGACAATTTTGAAAGTGAATGAATGCCTGACAGTGCGGCAGATTTTTCATGCGCCTTTATTTCGGTGGCTGTCGTTCAAGAGATAAGACCTGTCGCGGCATTTTAAGCGGAAACAAATTCGAAAGCTTGAAACCGCCAAAAACAAGGTGACAAAAGTCATAAAATTGTGGACTGTCCTTTACAAACCAAGTCACAGCCGGGACACCAAAAGCCAGGACACCAGCGGTTCTTCCTGCGGGCGGCGATTTAAAGGGGCAGCCGTCCCCCTCCAACTCGACGCAACATTGAACATTTGAGCATTAACACACACCCGGGTGGCCCGTTAGATACCCCTCGCTGGGGTGCTGGGGTCAATTTCACCCCCTGAGATCTCGGAAACTAAGAAAGCTAGATACACCAAATTTACAGAATATGTTGACCTATACATGAACTCGGTTGGGTGAAAGTTTTAATCTGGTAAACAATGTCAATCAAGGTTAAATTCTAGGTTGGTCTCCAAAGTGCTCCAGAACCTAGATAACTGCTCCTAAGCGAAAGTTCACAGACTCATTTAAGGTCAGTGACCTTGTTTGACTTGTTCAAGGTCATGGTGACCAAAATAATACAAGACTGCCAAGAGTTTTGCATTTGAATGAGCAACAAAGATAACACTAGGCAGCATGCTGCTAAAAGACAAAATGTCGACCTGTGTCATCTTAGGTCAATGACCTATTCTGACCCCTAACAAGTCAATGGAAGATGTACAATGTGGTTGCTGCTATCGACAGATTCGAAATGAGCAGCAGAAACTGTACCATACAGCAAGCCCTAGAGTAATAAAACAAGTTGGTTTTGACCTTGGTCTGACATTCATACCTGACTTAAGGTAAACGTAATTTGCTCATTCATACTTATGTTGCCTAAGTAAGCATCCCAGAGATGCATGGCTTCGTCAAACCCTCCGCTGTTGCATCAGATTAAACGATTCCCTAGAAATTGCCTTCGCTGAAACCTTGGCTTGGGCCTTGGACTGCCATAGGTCTGCGATCTTAGGAGATACATCAAAATTTATATCAAACGATCCGCTATTCAATTTGCTACAGCTGTGAAAAATTGGGCGTGGCTACACCACGCCGTTCGGAAACCATTCAGAAAAACCTTGCGGGGGCGGGGGGTGAGGAGTTAACTCGACCCATACCCGAGCGCGTGTTAAGCAACAGCTTTTGACTGCATGGAGAGGAACGACGTACAAACCATTGCCGTAAGACTCACACGTACAAATCGAGTCATCTCCCCCTCTCCACCCTTTCCATAAATATTCCACCGCTACTGCTTCTTTCGGAGACAGACTGCACTGCGCCTGCAACACACTGCATGATACATACCTGCCTTCGCCACGATGAAATGATTGCAGATTCGGAATAGTATTCCTTTCGATATTTGCAATGCTAAATGAAACTTCCACTCACTATTCAACCGTCTCAACCGTCAACCGTCTCAACCGTCAACCGTCTCAACCGTCAACCGTCTCAACCGTCAACCGTCTCAACCGTCCCTGGGCCCGTCAACCACCCTTACGACAGGGCAATACAGCATCCCCTTGCGGTTAGGTCTGCCTGTGTACGCTTTAAAGCCTGGCGCCGTCACCCATGACAGCCGATGGAACTGTCGGCAAAAACTGCCTAAAAATGCTGCAATCCGCCATAGCGGTCCACTAATTCAATGCAAAATCTAAATGGAAAAGTATAAATTCCTCAACTATAAAAAGCAGTGGAGTTGAAAAAAGAGGCTGAAAATGTCCATAATATCACAGAAAGCTTCACTTTCATTGAAAGGGAAGTCTTAAAAGACCATGACAGTGTACCCCGGTGACGTCAGTCGGCTGAATCGTGGAAACACGTTTAGAGGCATTGGAATGATGACAGCCTGCCGCCACCCAACACAGCGCCCGCGACGAGAATGGCCGGTTGGCGTCAGCTTTCGTGTGTTTCGAGGTATTCTTTAGGTGTGGCTGCTAGATGCTGCCAGGTATTGCTGTAGTCACAAAACCATTCCATGACGCCATCAAATAATATCGTAATAGGACACATTTTGAGCCATGACAATGAAAGTATACCCCCGGTGACGTTAATCGGCTGAATCGTGCAAACACGTGTCGAGGCACTGGGATGACAACGGCCAGGATGTGCTGATCATGCTAATTGCTGCCATCGCGCCATGTCTTTTTTTAACTAAAACTGCACGTGACGAGTTCATATTGCATCCACTGCACAACACCGTCGGTAAGTCAAACACTGCTATCATATGAACATGCAAATGATGCGTACATGTCTGACTGCAGTCAAGGGGGGGGGCAACGTAGCAAGCGGAGGGAGGGAAGGGGAACCGCAACCATCGACCGTCAACCATCAATCAACAACCATCGCCATTGGAATCAAGGTTCTAGGTGCCCTGGTTGCCGAGATGGCGCGTAAAGTGTGAAAAAGACTCGGCCTCAGCGCGCGCGGTGCTGGCGGTCTCTGGCGGCCGCCGGCAGGGGTGAGCGCATTTCGCCTGCGCCCTCTGCATCACAGCCGAAGCTGTTCCATGGGATGAGCGAATACTCGTGGGGAATGCCCGGTGATTTTTCTTCCTTCCATAAACTGTCAGCCTTTTGGATGATGGCAGCACTCAGTGCCGTTGTATCAAACTGTACTGCGTTGCATCGAAGAGTGAAAAACGGTCGGTAGCGTCCAAATCAACTTCTGGCTCGCATACGTGGCTGGTATACGTGGCGCTACAATCCATGCCACGTGATTGTTTGTTTGATTCCCTATCTATCCATACAGCACGTGCGACGTGCCAAGTCATGCAACGCCATCATCTATTCGATTTCTTATAAATGCATGGCACACCCCAGTACCTCCGTGCTCTGTGTGCCGAGATGAGGCACAAACGTGTAAACCCGTGGAAAAGAGCAAAAGCCATCTTCCTGGCTCGTATGTGCACGTGCAACGTGTCACGCTGCACTTGAGACACATGTGACCATGGGATTTCCCGTTCAATGGTCTATCGCAGCCTGCCAGTCTCGTACTACTACGTGCCATAAGAGCGGAGTATCCGCGTCAAGCGTAGAAACGGACGAAATTGGTAAAATACAGTTTCACAGCTAATGTGCGCGTGCCACATGACACGTGCAGCGTGACATCGTACACGTTTCAGTGATTGCCCGCTAGATCACCTATCGAAGCATGCTAGTCGCTGTGCGCTTAATTTCCTGGTCTCTGAGATAGCATGAAAACGTGCAAGCCCTTCAAAGGACAAAAATTGTGTAAATCCATAATTCAACACATGGGCGCTATGTGTGGCACGCGTCACCAAACATTGTTATCTCGCTCCTTCCATTCATCATTGAAGCGTGCCAATGTCGGGTGTGTTATTGCCATAAGTGCCTGTGGCACAAAACGTGCAAATCCGTGGAAGAGAGCAAAATCCATCTGTGATCCCGTGCCGTGCCATACTTGTGACCGTGCCATTCCGATTATTAAAACTTGGCATCTTACAAGTTGTCGTGCAATTTGCAGCGCAACGGTGCGTTGCAGAAAATCGCGACGCGCCTGAAAGTGTACCTGCGTCAATTGTAATGTTGGGAAACAAAAGTCACGCCTGTGCGCGCACGGCGACCGCTACGCCCTCGCCGATACCGCCCCCGCGCACGACCCGCCCGCCGGCCCACTGCCGGGCAGACCAGCCCCCTGTCATCACTGTGTATCGCCATAGGTTCATTTTTGCTAAGTGCCAAATGCGCGACGCGGAAGAAACAAAATAATTTCACCAACCTTGACTCGCGTCGCTGTGTGTTGTTTACTTTTTCTCAGTTCACGTTATTGATGTTTTGTGGGGGATTGAGGCAGTGCTTGTTGGAGTTAATTGTGATGTGTTCAAAGCTTTTGTGCATTAGGCATGAAAGCTAAATAAATGCGTTGTGCACGATGCTTTTTGTGTGTACGGTAGCCGCATGTTAACCTGTTGGTAGTGTTAAAGGCGCAGGCTTTTTTCTAGTTTCATGATTCTAGTGAAAGGTCGCATTGGGCCGCTAGTTGCAGCGAGTTGTGAGTGCCTTGCCCGCCATCTTGAGCTATGCTTGTGCGTGCGTGCGTGCGTGCGTGCGTGCGTGCGTGCGTGCGTGCGTGCGTGCGTGTGTGTGTGTGTGTGTGTGTGTGTGTGTGTGTGTGTGTGTGTGTGTGTGTGTGTGTGTGTGTGTGTGTGTGTGTGTGTGTGTGTGTGTGTGTGTGTGTGTGTGTGTGTGTGTCTGTGTGTTGTGTTTCTATAGCTGCATTTGCAAAGACATGTATGAATCTGGTGGTACAAAATATACCATATTGTTGTTATTATATTGTAAAGCTGATGCAATTCTTCAATTAATCCCGACACTACTCAGATTAGTCTCTATTTTTTATTTTTGTTGAAAGCATTTGGAGACATGCAATACTAGCCTGACATTAATGACGGCTAGCAAACCTTTTAATGCTGTGAATATTTATGGATAGAGCTGAGTTGCAATCCTATCTGATTACATATGATGGTTGCTGGGGACTGAATCCCATGTCACATCAATTTGTCATCATCACATCATCTTCCTTAGGCATGCAAGTGCACATAAGCAACATTTTGTGGTGAGGGAGAACTATTTTCCATTAAAGTGATAAGATATGGATTTTTTTGCAGCTGTTCCATTACATGCTTTGAAGTCCAAGCTCAATAACTTGTTGTATGAGCCCAATTATATCAAAGGTATCATAAAGGCTAGTTTTTCCCATGAAAGCTGATGATAACTATGGCACTCAACTTTGTTTTGCTTAGATCTGCCACGGACCTGCAATGAAATTGTCAGAGACAGGTGCCTAAGAGAAGGGCATGGAAGGAGGAGCGTCCGCGATCCTAACAGTGAGAAGAGCCGTCAGGAGACTGTGATGCTGTGCATGGATATTGGACAAGCATCTGTGCCACAAGCCCCCAATAGTAAGAACTGTGCATGCTGCATAGAAATGGGTTGTTGTGACCTGGTCCTTTACGTATTCCGCATTGTTGTTGATACTTAGAATAAGGACATTGTGTGGCTGCTTTTGGCATTGAGGAAATCATGCTAGAATGTGTTATTCATGCATAAATGAAGGTGATCTGTGCACTGGGCAACGTTCAGTTGTAACGAAATAGTTTGTTTTCTTTATTGCCGGCAAATTGGAACTTCTACCGCATTGGAAATTATGAAATCTGCATTTCAAACAAGACATGAGCAGAGTGGTAGCTATTTACACAGCATTTGAAAATTAATCTCCCTTGCCTGCCCATGGCTATTGAATTCCTTTCAAAGGTCGGAGTAGGTTCTGACAAACAGCAGGTTTTGATCCCTTTAGGAACTAACATGACCCGATGCACGATTAAAAGTAATTTTATTGGATTCCTGTGGGATAGGCGATCCGGAAACATCTATGACATGACTAGCCTACTGCCTGTCATGTTGACATCGTATGACCTAATCTTCGCACCTTACCTACATCTTAGGCATGTGCTGACCAGAAAAAATTGTAGCTGGCGTTTGAGCTGCATAATGCGAGCAAAATGGGTGCAAAAATATTTGGAATCATGTGTCGCATGAATGCGCCAAATTATCATGCTAACCTATGGAATGACTTGACCTGACCCAATTGTGGCATCAATATGTTCGTAACACAGCATCTTCACTTAGCCAAAGAGCATATACCTTTTGAAGAAATATAACGCCCAATTGACCCAGTCCCTGCAAACATGTAGCCAATCTATCTCTAGATGCTTTCTTAGCCACCACAAATACTGAATGAGGCAAATTAGTTCACCTAAGGTCAGGCATGAAGGTCACATCAAGGTCAAAACCAGCCTGATGTATTACTCAAGGGCTTGCTGTATGGGATAGTTTGTAGTGCTCATTTCGAATTTATTGACAGCGGGAAGCGCATTTTACATATTTCATTGACTTCTTAGAGGTCAGAACACGCCATTGACCTAAGATGCCCCTGGTCGACATGTTGTTTTCGGAACATACTGCCTAGCGTTATCTTTGTCGCTTATTCAACTGCAACACTCAGAGCAGTCTTGTATGATTTTGGCCACCATGACCTTGAGAAGGTCAAGCAAGGTCACTGACCTCAAATGGGCTTCTGATATTTTGCCTAGAACAGTTGCCTAGGCTCTGGGGCACTTTGGAGATCAACCTGTTTGACACTGTTTGACCTTGTTTGACCCGAAGGTCATGACCTAGGAAACTCCAACTTTGGCCTAAGCGAGTTTACGTACAGGTCAACACCCCTGTACATTTGGTGTCTCTAGCTTTCTTAGTTCCCGGATCTCAAGGGGGACAACATGATCCCTCACCCGAGCGAAGGGTATCTAGCCGGCCTCCCGGGCGCGTGTTAATAGACCTTGGAGCTTATATTATGGTCTGTTCGAAGGAGAAATAGTCTTGTTATCATCTAACCAAAGATATTTAACGGCCTTCAGCCTTAGAACCTTTTCAAAAAGCCAACCAAACATCGGTAGGCATGCATCCGT
>NW_023596555.1:29721-48576 GCF_011947565.3 Pollicipes pollicipes | reverse complement strand
TCCAGGATCTAAACATGCCTGCTATTGCTTTGCCAACCCCGAAACTTCACTCCCGACCCAATTTCGGACGGTGCCCAGCTGCGTCACCGCCTCATGAGACCACGAGGAGCCCGCAGTCTGCCTCAAGGGTCGGCCCCGGCAGCAGAGGCCTCGCGTGTCAACCGCCTCATTAGACCAGCGAGGAGCCCGCAGTCTGCCTCAAGGCTGGGCCCGGCGGCAAGGACCTCGCGTGTCACCGCCTCATTAGACCATCAGGAGCCTCGCAGTCTGCCTCAAGGCTCGGCCCGGCAGCAGAGGACCACAAGTCAGACAAACTCTCCGTTCGTCTTCTTGGAAGTGACCGCAGTGATCCGGTCGCGTAGACACACCACGAGCGACTCAGGCAGTGACCAGAGCGCTCCGGTCGCGCGGACGCACTACGGCGATTCAGGACATCACGGATTACCGAGAGCGCCCCCCCCCCCTGGCCCAGAGAGAGGGTGGATGACGGCGGCGGCAGCTCGGGCGACCACCGTCACATCGCAGGAAGGGCGAGACCGCTATCAGTGGCGTGTGGCGTCATGCCGCATGCTGAGGACCTCGTCCGGCCGCCGGTGACGCAAAAACGCAGGCGTCACGCTAGTACGCATCGGACAAAACGGTGCTGGACTGGGCGATCGGCAGCTAGGATGATGCTGAGATCACGGGTGAGCAGAATTAGATGGCACGGTAGCATACCAGCGAGCGTCAGGACGTGACGTGTCGGCTACATTCAGTTATGTCTAACTACACATCGTGGCTGAGTGTCTTGGTCGGGCCATGGGTCGCTGAGTGTCTTCAGTGACCCACGGCCCGGACCTTGACGGTCGCGAATAAAGCGATGGCGGGCGGGGCGCTGCACTGGTCGGCCGCCTCTCCAATGTAATGAGCAAGGGGCGCTGCACTGGTCGGCCGCCTCTCCAATGTGATGAGCCAGGGGCGCTGCACTGGCGGGCCGCCTCCCAAAGGTGATGAGCCAGGGCGCTGCACTGGTCGGCCGCCTCTCCAATGTAATGAGCCAGGGGCGCTGCACTGGTCGGCCGCCTCCCAAAGGTGATGAGCCAGGGCGCTGCACTGGTCGGCCGCCTCTCCAATGTAATGAGCCAGGGGCGCTGCACTGGTCGGCCGCCTCCCAAAGGTGATGAGCCAGGGGCGCTGCACTGGTCGGCCGCCTCTCCAATGTGATGAGCAAGGGGCGCTGCACTGGTCGGCCGCCTCCCAAAGGTGATGAGCCAGGTGCGCTGCACTGGTCGGCCGCCTCTCCAATGTGATGAGCCAGGGGCGCTGCACTGGTCGGCCGCCTCCCAAAGGTGATGAGCCAGGGGCGCTGCCTGGTCGGCCGCCTCTCCAATGTAATGAGCCAGGGGCGCTGCACTGGTCGGCCGCCTCCCAAAGGTGATGAGCCAGGGACGCTGCACTGGTCCCGCCTCTCCAATGTAATGAGCCAGGGGCGCTGCACTGGTCGGCCGCCTCTCAAATGTGATGAGCAAGGGGCGCTGCACTGGTCGGCCGCCTCCCAAAGGTGATGAGCCAGGTGCGCTGCACTGGTCGGCCGCCTCTCAAATGTGATGAGCCGAAGCAGTTTTTATGTATGACAATACAGCACAGCTACCAACGAGGCTAGCAAGGAGTATTAAGTGAACAAATTTCGAAGGTTAGGAATCGTGACAATTACATGTGGCGTTATTGCTTGATAAGTTAGAAAAATGAGCTTAAGCCCTAGTCTAGTTGTCCCGATTGTTGTTCGGAGTTTGCGTGCAAGTAGATGCAACCAAGATGAGAGAGAGAGTTGGAGACAGAAGTCTCGGCGTTCACTGTCCTCAGTTGTGGAGAGAGGAGAAAGAGGAAGGGACGAAATGAGGCGACGGATGCACGTACTACATGCCTAATCACTGCCACTGCCAGCGCATCACAAGCATGGCATCGCCGACAGGGATTATATAGTAGTGTGTGCCACCTCCTTGTTCTCCCCCTCTTTCCTCTCCTCTCCCCGTCTGATAATGTCAGGCGCTCAAAACATGTCCTCAACTCTTCCTCTGATATTTGCTGCATGCATACTGCATTCGGCCTTAAATCTTGACCTTACGGGCAAAACTATCGAAAATAAAATTTTGCTTTACTTCATCATGTTTATGAGAACTCGATATTATCGGCCCTGGTGTTGGGTTCTCTCTGCCGTGACCAGACCCCTCGGGCCAGCCAGGGTTCCGTACCTTACCGCAGGGCTTCTGCCGTGACCAGACCCCCGGGTCAGCCAGGGTTCCGTACCTTACCGCCGGCCGCCTGCCGTGACCAGACCCCCGGGTCAGCCAGGGTTCCGTACCTTACCACCGGGCTCCTGCCGTGACCAGACCCCCGGGCCAGCCAGGGTTCCGTACCTTACCGCCGGCCGCCTGTCGTGACCAGACCCCCGGGTCAGCCAGGGTTCCGTACCTTACCGCCGGCCGCCTGCCGTGACCAGACCCCCGGGCCAGCCAGGGTTCCGTACCTTACCACCGGCCGCCTGCCGTGACCAGACCCCCGGGTCAGCCAGGGTTCCGTACCTTACCGCCGGCCGCCTGCCGTGACCAGACCCCCGGGTCAGCCAGGGTTCCGTACCTTACCGCCGGCCGCCTGCCGTGACCAGACCCCCGGGCCAGCCAGGGTTCCGTACCTTACCGCCGGCCGCCTGCCGTGACCAGACCCCCGGGTCAGCTAGGGTTCCGTACCTTACCACCGGCCGCCTGCCGTGACCAGACCCCCGGGTCAGCCAGGGTTCCGTACCTTACCGCCGGCCGCCTGCCGTGACCAGACCCCCCGGGCCAGCCAGGGTTCCGTACCTTACCGCCGGCCGCCTGCCGTGACCAGACCCCCGGGTCAGCCAGGGTTCCGTACCTTACCACCGCCCGCCTGCCGTGACCAGACCCCCGGGTCAGCCAGGGTTCCGTACCTTACCGCAGGGCTTCTGCCATGACCAGACCCCCCGGGCCAGCCAAGGTTCCGTACCTTACCGCAGGGCTTCTGCCGTGATCAACTCCACTCGAACCGACCAGGGTCCTGGTTTTACCGCCGAAAGTTAATCCAAATCATTAAATCTTTGAAAAATCGTCTTTTCAACAGCTTTGATGGCACCGAGTTTCGATTTGAAATAAAGACAAGGCTTCAATCGGGCTCGACCGGGGAACGTCCCCGCGGTGCTCGCCTTTCCTGCCAGGATGAGAGGCAGGCGACACCATAAAGCCCCAACAGCTGAATGCGTCGTAAAGCCCCAATGACGACGACGACGACCAGAAGGGGGACGTAAATTCGTCCCCCCCATGTTTGCGGGCTTAGGAAAAAAACGCGGAGGTGAGCAAAAATAAATTATAATACCCTATTTTTAGTACCATTCGTTTTCCATCAGTGCGGAAATTTTGAAGTTCAAAGCAAGTCACTGCGCTGGCCGAGATTGGTCTGAGGTCAAGGTCTTAAAGTTAGAGCCCTCATAACTTGTATTGGCATGGCAAGACCTGATGAATATTAGAGAAGTGTCCCGTTATGCGTGCTGTGCTGTGCTGAGAAGATTTATACGAGAAGACACTCCGACACTGCGATAATATTTTTCCGCCGGCATGGAGCAACAGATGTCCTTCCACATCGGGAGGACAAAGGGGCGCTAGGCAGCGCTGACCTAGTCATCGGTTAGCGCTCCGCAGCTCTCCCTCCGATCCTCGTCCTGGGAAGGGAGAGGGGTCCGACGCTAGGAGGGAAGCGCATCCGGCGAGCTGTAGAAAAGTGGCGCTTTCACTCATCAGGCTTGACTCTAGACAAATTGGTAATGTCTTCAGAACATGTTCTCCTCTCAGAGAACGTGCTGGACGTGCGCTCTACCTGACCTGCACGCTCTCCGGCAAAGGACGGTGGTGAGGCACGGGACTCCACCCGGCTCGAGGAGCTGATCACGGCAGGGGATCGGTGGTCAGACCGGGACCCGGCCGGCTCGTGAGAGGTTGATCATGGCAGAAGGACGGTGGTGAGGCGCGGGACTCCACCCGGCTCGAGGAGCTGATCACGGCAGGGGATCGGTGGTCAGACCGGGACCCTGGCTGGCTCGTGAGAGGTTGTTCACGGCAGAAGGACGGTGGCAATGATATTTGACTAACTTCTAACAACAGAAGTAGACAAAATTGTTGCACAAATTATTAGTTCCGGTATGGTAATGGGTAAAGAAAATATTGTATACGGAGCTATCATGCAAGACACCTTCATACAAAACAAGACAGAAGGCACAAGCTGCGTAATGATCAAATAACATACGCAAGTTGCTGGGCCGTATTCATTTGCGTTCGAGAGCTATTACAAAAACATGACAGTAGATGTGATGATGGCACGTGATAGTCACTGACGAGAAGCGTACGAAAGTCGCAGTTGTACCTGGCGAGTAAAGGATGTTGACTTGAAGCATATTCACTACAAATCAGCATTAGTTTTCACTCTTGCCTTCAAAAATTCTAACATGCATAGGCTGCAGGCACAGATGATCCAATTATCTTATAATCCGGCTTCGAACTCCAAGCAAGCAGGGTATTGAATGTTTTTGGTCAGTATATAGGGAATATCGTCGAGCGGCCGTCTGGAGTTCCTGAAGCATGGCACCAGCTTTTGAAGCAATGCCATCTCACCGATGGAGGGTAATTCCATTTTGATGGTAAACGCTGGGGATATGGGCCCCTCGGTGAAAATCGGTGCGAAGAACATACTTTTCTGCAGAATGGTTGTTAAGATAGGGGGAATGTTTCCCTATCCGACGCTAAAGGGGGACGCGTCCCCCTTGCCTCTCGCCCGTGGCATCGCCCTGCCTGCATTTTGAGCTCCCAGACAGAAACGATTGTGTGAAAGACACCAGTCTAAATGTCCAGGCAATTTTCGACAATATTTTCAAGAGAGCGCGTTCTTGATCTATTTCCAGCATACTTATTTACCAGCATAAGACCTTGCAGATATGCTCTCACAGGGGCGTCAGTCTGCATTGTTTGTGAGAATCCTTCCTCCCTTCCTCCCACGTAAAGTTGACCCTCCCCTCATGTTGGCTCGGTGCAGCTCCAGCATTTTAGCTGAAATATTACAAAACTTGAGGAAAAGTTTCTTGCCACAAAAAGTTTACTGTCTCACACAAAGCCCATTTGCTATAGTAAAATCAAAATTGTCGTTTGTCAAAAGGGGGGTAGATCCGCTAAGAAACCCAAATTTACAGAGAGGTTAGGCCGTTGGGATCTCGGCTCGGCCTCCTGACCCCAATCATTACAACATCGGCACTGCTGTTTCGTCATATCGTTCAATGTACCAAGTTTTGAGATTAAGCGAACTTTTTGTGGATGAAATCAGCGCCACGTTAAGCAGCGTTTGTTGCTGCAGCCCCGTTCCCACCATCCAATCGTAAAATTCCGGGTGAACAGCAGAATTTTGTGACGAAAGCATCACGTGCCGTAATGGTCTCTACGGCCGTTCCTGTCCTCTGACATCATTTGACCTTTAGGACGGCCGTTGCCACCGACCACAGGCCATCCCAGTCAGGGGCAAGTTGCGAGCGCCTAAGGCGACCCTTGCCCACCCATCACGGCTGGGTGAATCAGAAGGCCGGCGCCCTAAGCGGTTGAGCTGTTGAGACAGACAAGCCTCGAGCCGCCAGCCTGTATCTGCTGAACGCCGCGTCCCCAGCATACCTGGCTAGGACTGGTCCGTCCCGAGCCGTCTCGACACACCGACCGACAGGACCTGAAGGAATGCGGTAAAGCCGTCCACCGTCAAACATGTCGGCACAACAAAAAGTTTGCGCGGCGCTCAAGCGCTTGTAGGAATTTGCGTAGGTGCCTGATGCCCCGAGCCGCATCAGTCCATTACATGACTCGGAACAATCATTCTGATCTTGTGATACCGCTAAGTAACCTTCGTTAGAAAGCAAGCCATCGGCAACTGTTTTCCTCGCTCCTCAGGTCCAACTGGGGCCATGCGGATCAGGTTTGAGCTGTTCCGAGCTTGAATGTTCTGTGCTGCTATTGGGCATCGGCATAGATACTGTGAGACGGGAAGGCGTCACTGTCGCCGGCAACGTCAATTTCCGTCCTCTACCTGACCTCGAGCCAGGGACCAGTCCGGCTGGAAAAATGAAAACATCCAGGAATTCGTCCCACGCGCCCTCGACGCTAATAGCGGAAATTATCACAGCCAGAATACCCATTCATATTTATCGCTGTCACGTCGGGAAAGCTTGTAAACCAAACGGTTCAAGGCCCGGGAAATGCCTCACCACTGGCGGATAGTCTGACCCAAAGAAACAAAGGGCTTGCGAGACAATGGTCAATTACGTTCATGCAGTCTGGTGCTTTATCGATAATTGGGGACGATGTGTTCACGTTTCTCTGCTCGTGTGGATGGTGTACTCATGTAGCAGTGACCTAATTAAGGTATCTAGACGCGTACCCCATCATTGTCTTCAAGTGCACCAACGGGATAATATGGCAGGGAAATACCGTATTTACGGTGTGCGGATATCAAGAAGATCCATTGCCAGAACCCAGTCACGATCTATTCCCTCTTCTGCTATAATTGGCTGATGAATACGTTGAATGCCTGTGATCACGGTTACATAATAAGATTAAAAAAGCAAGCCTTTCTCCGTAGCACTCAATACAGCTCACCTGGCCTCATCCTGTGGGCTGACGGCAAACATGCCATACAACTCGCCCGGCCTCACCCTGGGGGCTGATGGCAAACACTCAGAACAGCCTGTCTAGCTTCATTCTGTGGGCTCACAACAGCGGGGTGAAGACCGATGTTCGGTCGGTCGCAGCCTGGACCGCACCAGGCTCAGCCTGGAACGCATCCTCCTGAGCTGATCATGTGGGTTGTATCGCTCTCTCAATGAACTACTGTCCAGGAAATTGAAATCGCCGATCGGTCCCGTTCGGCCTCAAAAGTTTATTTGTATTCTCTGGACTGCTTTTAGACACCAGTTATCGGCTATTATTCAGTCTCGCAGGGCCACCTCTTAACATGCATTTATAGACCAAATGTTGAAACCAGATGAATAGAAGTGAAAAACTTCTGATTTACTGCATATGATCGGTGACAAAAAACGGACACTTTTGCGAGTCAGCTGGTGACAAAATCGCGAAAATGGAAACATATTACAACGGACTAGACATGTTACAACAGACCATCTCAGTTAGACGAAACTCAAAGCTTAGAATTGGTCTGTATTCGTTAACCCTTGCAGCGCGAACTTGTGTAGAGGGCATGCTAAAACGTTGGCGTTTCCCTGTATGAGCAAGTTGAGCCACAGGATGTTGTCAAGCAAGCAGCTTAAATCAGAATAGTTTTAGCAAATGACAGAAACATACTACAAACCATACTACCATATCCATACCATATCCATATCCATATCATATCATATCCATATCAGTGCTGACGTCGCAGATCAGTGGTGGCGCCCTTTTCCTACGCCCCTTAAATCGGTGACTTTCACATATTTTTGGACCGAGATTCACTTAAAATACTTAACGGCATAAAGCACCAAATAACTAGGCGTATTACTAGTCGTAAAAATCGTGGCTGACCTCAGCACCTTGCGACAGGACGTGATCAGTTTATTACGCGGTGCTTTAATGCGTCGTGGGCTGTGGGCTGCCGTTCCTTGCGGTCATGCCGTGAGAAGCTGACTGGCTTGAAGAACGCAGCCAATCGTCATTTTTTCAGGCGCTGTGGTCTTTCTAAGGATCTGCCCGGAGAGCGTTCCTAGCAACAGCCCTGAAAAGCCCCTGCCGATCTAAGAGGCTTGTTGTTTTATAGATACTCGGACTGTAGCTTCAGAGGGCAACAGAGGACATTGAAGCCACACATGTCCAAAGATTCATCCGGGGCTTCCTGCTGCTGGAGGATCAGCGGCTTTAAGGTAAGATGCCGAGCATCGCTGGTGTAGGCCTCCGGCGCTGCCCGTCGCACCTCAGACGTAGCGTTCTAACCGGTGGACAGGTGGGAGATAGGGCGTTTTTTTATTGTCATTTATTGTATATAGAACTAAATGAAGATGCTAGAGTGTTCAAGCATGCTATTTGCATCCGCTGATGCCAACATTGCATGGATTTTGCGTTAATACATTGGGATCATGTTAGGATGTGAGGAATGCGCCGGTAATACTAGCAAATGTGACGGTAGGGAAGGTCGCCAACGCTTCCAGCTGATAGTACGATGGCGTCGCAGAACCAAAAGGGATTTTGTTTTCAGGTGCTTGTAGAACTGTGTTATCGGTAAATGTAGGGCTACAGCGGTACAGTTTTCAGAACAATAGATGGGGTGAGGGGGTGGGTGCAGGAAGGAACAGGAAAAATGCTGAGCCTGCATACGAAATGCACTTCAACAGTTTTCTCCCCAGATTTGACGTACTTTCTTTTCAAAGCTGGGAACAGGGGCGTAGTTTCTCAAAATTTATTTGGGGTGGCTAAGCCCTAAAAGTGATGATTAATGAAAAAACTAATAAGATATGATAACTAAAATAGAAAACTACATCTCTGGTTAAAAGGCACAAACCGTGGTGATGTGGTGGTGATTTGGGTTTTAAGGGCGCGTCGGCATCAGGGCCATTTTGCGCCCACTCGATGACGGTTATCTACCTCTGCGACGACGCGATAAGTATGTTGTCAACTGATAACAGGTAGCCTCACTGGCGCACTTACACTGAGGGGTGCATTGATGAAAATAACGTCAAAGTCAATGTGCGCTAAAAATGCGAGTATATCTCCAAGTTCACCACATGGGTCTCGACCGAGTAACGATGAAGGGGCGTGGAGGAAAAAATCGTCGCCTCTCCGTCTCAAGGCGCCGACATGAGACGAGCACATGTTCAACAGGACAACCGGTCCCCGCATCTATCACACCGTGGCACATCCCTACGCGTCAAGTAAAAACGAGTGTGTGGCGTATGTATGACCCAACCGCAGCCTACAAAGGGCGACTTCCTGGAAGCGGCTTCGGCGAGGGCAGGATTCCCAATCACCCAGTTGGGGCTTGATTCCCCTGACAAGCGTGGAGGTGTTGGTCGAACATGTGCTGCCACGCATTGCGGGACGTATTTGGAAATGACTGACTTCAGATCTCGAGCGGGTACATTAATTGGTATTGGGTTTCTCCACACGCCGCAGCTTTCGCTGCGGCGTCGGCTTTTTCATTCCCCATTATTCCTATGTGGCGGGGATCCACATAAATGTGATACGACAGGAAGTGCTGTCCAGCCATTCCAATTCCTCCCAAATTGAGCGAGTCAAAAATGAGTGGTCACGCGACATCGCCGTCGGGTCTAATGATAAAAGTGCACTACGCGAGTCGGTCAAAATGACTATATCCTTTCAGGACGACAAGCAACGTACTGAAGCGCTGCTTAAAATGGCAAACAGTTCTGAGGAAAAACTGACAGGTGCTGCGGGAGGCATAGACCTACGGTATGGTCACCGCAAACAAATGCGCAACCCGTTCCTATTGAGCCCTTGGACCCATCGGTAAATATTTGTAATGAGTTCACGTATTGTGAAATCTGTTCCAACGAGTACGTGAGAAACTCTGGTGGTGCAGTGCCATTTTTAAGATGCTGACAGAGTTCCAAGTCATACTAACACTCAGACGTCTCCACGGAGCTGGGTCCCGAAGAGTGTGCGGGGCGATGTCATCCAGCGTAATATCCGCCTCGTCCAGGCAGTCCCGGACGCGCAGGCACGTCGGCCGCGCTGACGTGGGCCGCCCCCTCAAGAAAGAACGAATCAACGTCTGAGAGAAGATGAACTTAAAGGCTGGGTGATTCCGGAATTGTGAAACCTTTGTAGCGTAATTCAAGTAAGTCGTTGTCTCCTAAGCGGCGAGGGTGGTTCATTCGCTTCCACCAGCAAGTTTCTTGTTCTGGTCGTACGAAACGCCCCAGTGGCTATACGAACACATGTATGGGGGATTGTGTCCAAAACCTGCTTTGAAGATGCAGGAGCACTATCGTAGACAGGGACTAGCATAATCGATGACTGATCGAATAAGAGCCCTATAAAGGTTCAACAGGGTGCTTCTATCGGCTCCAAGCGTTCATACGACACATAACTTTCATGAGGATCATGCGCTTGAGACACTTAGTCTTAACCATCTTAAGTGTTGCTTAAACGTGAGCCGACGGTCAAACGTGAAGCCCAGGAAACAAATGTCGTTACAAACTGGGATAGTGGCATTATACAGTCGCAACTCCGGGTCTCTACAGCCTCTAATCCGTGAGCAGAAGTGCATGCACTTAGTCTTGGTGGTCGAAAATTTGAAGCCATTCTTGAGGCTCCAACTCAGTTAGTCGAATCAGGCATAACTGAAGCTGCCTCTCAGCAGACGTCGTTGTGGATGCGCAACACCAGATGGCAAAGTCGTCCACAAACAGTGAACCGACTGATGGTAGGTGGCAGACAGTCGGCGATATCATCGATCATCAGCGCAAACAGGGTTACGCTAAGCACGCTCCCTTGAGGAACACCGTTCTCTTGTTCATAAGCGATCAGATAGCATGCCACCCACTCGGACACGGAAGAATCGACGACGTAAAAAGTTTTCAATGAAGAGTGCCATGTGACCTCGGAGTCCACACTTGTGTACTTTGCTTAGGATGCCATAGCGCCAGGTGGTATCATAAGCCCGCTCAATGTCAAAGAAGACCGCTATCGTGTGACGCCTTTGTTTTAAAAGAATGTCGTATAGCTGTGTCTAAGATCGTTAGGTGATCAACAGTGCATCGGTTCTTCCGAAACCCGCATTGCACCATTGGAAAGACAATCGTGGGTTTCAAGGTACCACATGAGACGACCATTCACCATCCTCTCTAGCACTTTGCATAGGCATGAAGTCAGCGAAATTGGGCGGTAGTGCAGTGGATCGGAACCATCCTTTCCGGGCTTCCGTATCGGGACTATAATGGCATCCCCGCCACGACTCCGGGAAGTCATCTTGCAACCATATGTAGTTGAAAAGTGAGAGTAAGGCATGGAGGGACTCCTTCTTTAGGCGATTCAGCATATCATTGTGGACTTTATCCAATCCAGGCGACACACTCTTAGCTCTCTTAAGAGCAGTGCAGAGCTCCATGACAGTGAACGGTTGGTTGTACTCATAAATTTCTGAGTTAGGAATTCTAAAATTGATTGCCGTCTTCTCAACTTCGTTCCTTGTAACGAATAAAGCGTGGGTCGTCTGTTCCATGTCGGCACCTTTCTGCAAATGCGAGACCTATTTTGTTGGAAACTTCCTGTGTGTTCAATATCGTGATTCCCGCCACTTTCAACACCGGAACTGCAGTGGAGACGCTCCTACCGGAAATGCGACTAACTCGCTGCCACACTGCACTCAGTGGGGTGTGACGATTTAAACCATTTACATATTCCCCCCATGACGTACGCTTCGCCTCACGTGTTGTGCGTTTCGCAAATGCTCTGGCCTTTTTAAAAGCGATGAGGTGTTGGTCGTTGCAGAACGCTTAAAAACCCCGAACGCCCGCTTCCGCTTGAGAATTGCCGCCTTGCAGTCCTCTGACCACCCGGGAACAGGGATCCTGCGCGGCTCAGGTGATGTCAAGGGAATGCAAGACCTCGCAGTGTCGACAGTTGTGGATGTCACTTGTTGTGCAAGAGACATTGCATTGTCGTCCTCGGTCGGCTGCACTCTAATATGGCACTCATCAGTAAACTTTTGCCAGTAAGCACGTCGAAGGTTCCAGCAGGAAGGCCTCCTGCCTGGGTGTCCAGCATTCATCCCAAGCCATATTGGGAAATGGTCGCTCCCATATGTAGTGCTCTCAACGAACCAAGACAACCGACAGAAAAGGGACGAGGAGCAGATAGAAAGATCTATCGCTGAAGTAGTGCTGGACAGTAGAGATATATGGATATGCCGGCCGGTGTTAACAATACAAAGATTATTTGTATTCAGCAAAACGCTCAAGATGTCGGCCTCGGCGGCTTGTGTGACTGCAGCCCCACAAAGGGCTATGGGAGTTGAAGTCACCTAGCAACAAGAACGGCGATGGAAGCTGATCGAAGATGGACTGTAGTGTCGAATCCGGTACTTCCTCAACAGGAGGGGGGTAGATAGAACAGACAGTCAGCCTCAGCGACCCAAGGTCGACGACGACAGCAACAGCTTGAAGGTCAGTGTTAAGACTTACAGGAGAGCACGGTATACTGTGATGAACTAAAACCGCCACCCCACCATGGGCGATCGTGTCAGTTCTCACGTCTTTCCGAAAGATGCTGTAACATTTGACGTTAATGTGGGTGTCATCAGATACCTTTGTTTCTTGTAAGCATGCCACAACCGGCTTACGATTAGATAAGAGTGTGTGTAGGTCCGACATGTTGGCCCTCAAGCCACGCATGTTCCATTGTAAAAACGTCACTGGCATGCTAGGTATGCTTGTATGTGGGGTGTACGGATACGATCCATCGGTACAGCTTACATCTGCTTTAAGCGTTCACCTAGGGTTTTGCACTAAACAAATCTCCCTGGCGACGCTCTACTTCAGTGGAGGTAAACCGGACCCTTGGCCGAGCTTTGGGACTTCCACCCTCCGTAGGCGACGTCGGCCAAGGAGGGGCACGCTTTGTTGCACGACCCGCCACCGGGGACTGCAGGGTGGGCCGACCCGAAACCCCGTCCCCAGGTGGAGGGATGGGAGGCGGACCCATTGACCCTCCCGGTGAGTGGGGCGGAGTCGACAGCGGGAGCCGGCCCCCCGTCCGCTGTGCAGGCGCCGACCTGGCGGCGCGCCCTGCAGGGCCAAGGTCCAGAGAACCCGGACGAACAACAGTTTCAGAGGGGCGGCTCCGGGAGGGAGCGACGACTGGGGGATGCCGAACCTTGTCCGGTTCCCGTGAGCCGGGTGGACCGGCGCTTCCGGCAGGGCCACTAGCTGGGGAGCCAGAGGGGGCCAACTCTCGTAGCGCCCCTGTGCCAGCGACGACAGATCCCGTCGTAGCTGGTGTGGATGGAGGGGGAGATTGAGCCCGGGAGGGCGTGTCTTCAGCACGGGCTGGGGCGGGGTGCGATGATGGGGAGCGAAGTCCACGACCTCGCTGGACCGTGGTCCGTCCCTCGTTCCCGGGTTGCGACCCAGCCCCGGGCTCTCTGGCAGCTCCACCAGGGGGTTCCAGCCCCATAGGCTGAGCTTCTCTAGCGGCGGCCAATGCCGCAGGTGAATTCTTTTCCGGAGGATCCGACTTCCGGTACGACGGAACAGCAGAGCCAGTTGATGCAAGTGTGCTTAGTATCAGCTGTACAAACTCGCCTACAGTCATGCCTTTGAAATCATCAAGTCCACTCAGTTTCAGTACCCTCGTTGGCTGCCGGTGTTACTTGGGCTAAATTTCTTGCCGGATTGGTAAGGGCGTCTTTGTATGTCCTTGTGGTGGTCGCATCGTTGTGTCGGCGTTGGGCCTCCCGAAACGAGACTTCTTCCTTCACTTTGATGTTCAGGACAGCTTTCGCTGACAAGAAGGACTGACAGCTGCGATATGACGCCACGTGACCCTGACCACAGTTGACGCATTTCACGGTTTCTGATTTACACTCAGAGTGTTGGTGGCCTATTTCCGCACACCTTCCGCATCTAACTTCTTTCCAGCACTTGTCCGTGAAGTGACCATACGTCTGGCATCGGTAGCATCGGACTGGATCGGGTACATAGACCCTAACAGGAACCGACTGATATCCCACACGGACCCTATCTGGAACTCTTGCAGAGCAAACGTCAAAATAATTGAGTCGGTATCGGTCAGCTCTCCTCTCTCTCTCCTCTTGATACGTCTCACTGCCGTCACCCCTTCCTCACACAAGCCATCAGCAACATCCTCATCACTCACGCCGCGAAGGTCCCGGCAAGTAATCACACCCTCGGAGTAGTTCTTAGAGGGGTGAGGGTGCACCGATACGGGCACCCTAACCTCTCCCTGTCCTCGCACTTTGTACATAAGTGTGGTCGTTTTAAGCATGCGCTGGATTTCGCGGTCGTCTGTTAGATGCACTTCTATGCCTCCGTCCGCATACGAGAAGACATCCTTGGGCGTCCCGATCTTGGAAAATGCTTGTTGGCGCTGAAATGGGTTTAGTCGGAGCGGTACTGTCCTTCCTTGGTCATCTACTTTGGCGGATCTTACTACCAGAAACTGGGGTAGTGGACGACGGTCGGGGTTTGGGGGGTTGGTTGATGATAAAGTGTCCATAAGTATGTGTTTATATTCGGCGCGCTGATTCCCCGCCCACCACGGAGCCCAACACGGGGACGGTCCCCTTCTAAGAGAGGAGCCGCCAGGGCTACCAGCACGTTATACGCACGCCAGTGTGCCAAAAGAGTTGCTGCGAGAGCCACCGGGCACGTGTCTGCGGGCGCCAGTGCCTCGGTTCGCAGGTGCTAACCAGGCACCCTGGTGACAAACCGAGGTACGGCCCCCTAATGATGTCAGGAGGCAGACACTGCACCCGGCAGCTCCCCCCTCAACACCCGTCACATGACCTGCTTGCCTCCAAGCCAGTGTCACGAGAACACGACGCCTGACCAGCCGATTTCCTCGTGTGGAGACTTCACGAGGCATCCGCAGGATCACAAATTCGGGCCAAAGCCACGTGTTGGTAAGCTGCCCCGACTGACCCGCAGGGCAACTCCCTCAGTGACCAGGATCCCTTCATCACTAAATGCGGATCCAACGGGGTACGGCGAGACCCAGATAAGACTGAAAAGCTGGGGCGAGGGGTTGCTAATCCCTACTCTGAACAA
Organism: Pollicipes pollicipes; assembly: GCF_011947565.3. Lineage (NCBI taxonomy): Eukaryota > Metazoa > Arthropoda > Thecostraca > Pollicipedomorpha > Pollicipedidae > Pollicipes > Pollicipes pollicipes. Next base: position 33,767 of record NW_023596555.1, on the reverse strand, counting down.
GTCAGAGCCCTTCGTTTCGTCTGGTCCCTCCTCTTTGGCCGGAAGGGGCGCTTTACAAGCCTCCCCAACCGCCCGCAGGATCATTGGGGCACGCAATCCCCCCACCACGGAAAGGCAGTGCCTCACGGGGGGGGGAAGGCACAACCCCCTCCCCCACCTAACTGAATAGGAAACTTACACACCTCTAGGATGGGTTCAGTGCAAGGCTGTGTTAAGCATGCTTCTATCTGATAATTTGATTACTGAAGTCTCAATCATCATTCAGTGTTTGATGACCAACAAGTGATACTTTAGTGCAAATTGAGTCTGTTTCGGCGTTAAGTGGTATTGCATTTCATTTGTTTTTCGTTTGTGGCTTATCGCACCTAATGTTATACTGCAGTGGCTTCTGATAGATATGGCTCCATGTGACAATATTTAGACGGCTCCCAATTCCGTCGGTGGCAAAAAAGGCACCTTTTCACCGCTGCAAATGAACGCCGCTTTGAGTGTGGAGGCATGCTGTGCATAGCACTGTGTCGCATAATAGGCCAAGCACTTTCAAATAGCACAAATCAGGTCACTTTAAAATGCGGGCGACTGAGGCCAATAAAGTATATGAATAATACATGTATCAAGTGATTCATCGTTCGCAACATGGGATGTTAGACACAGCATGTTCCCGTCGACTTATTGGAAAAAGACGCTGATTAGGTAGGGCCAAAGTTGCGGTTTTACATAATTTGCCTGAGGTTCGACAGCACAGTAATGACTGCATCGAAGGACATCACACCCCCTGTGGTAAGAAATCACCTGTGTTTCGATGAAGTCTGCAATGCATGTTTGCAATCCAAAATAGCCCCAGAGTCTGCACCTTTTCCAAGTGATAGATAGATACAGGAACTGCTTACACTGTTAGACGTCACATTCGCAAAATTCATTGAACGTCGGTGTCCGGTAGTAATGCAACCCTCATATATTTGCAACAGCTGTTCGAGATAATGAGAGTGCACCAATGCAAATGACGAGCCAATACAGGACGCCCAAGGACGAAATGCGAGACCCACTAGAGCGCGCTCAGGTAGCATTTTAATCGTTTACTACCACTGCATGACATATTTTTACCATATATATATATATATATAATATATATATATATAATACATATATATATACATACATATATATATATATATATATATATATTTATATGTATTGTTATAAAATAATGTAATATAAGATATTACAGATACTAAATATAACATACAAATTAATTTTTATATTCATTCATATGTATCTTTTAAATATATATATATATATATTATATATATATATATATATATATATTATATATATATATATCTCTCTCTCTCTCTCTCTCTCTCTCTCATCTCTCTCTCTTCTCTCTCCTCTCTCTCTCTCTCTCTCTCATCCTCTCTCCTCTCTCTCTCTCTCTCTCTCTCTCTATCTATCTATCTATCTATCTATCTATCTATCTATCTATCTATCTATCTATCTATCTATCTATCTATCTATCTATCTATCTATCTATCTATCTATCTATCTATCTATATATATATATATATATATATATATATATATATATATATATATATACAAAGCATGTGTATTATTAGCATACCGACAGCCAAAGCTGCTTACAGACCGCCACTCGTGTTTGCCATTGTTTTCAAGGTAAGACTGATTCAGCACTAAAGTAAAGTGCTCGCAAGAGCCACTGACCGCATGATATAACCTATGCACTTTACAGGTGGGAAATAGTAACGAGGCAAGAAATGGGGCTCATCGTTCGTTTATACGTTCATATCACAGAGCGCATTGAACGTTGCATGTGCTATCTCTACTCGGCGCCATTTCACCTCGCCCCCCCCCCCCCCCCCATGATCAGCTCACGTGATGCTATGAGTCAGGTGCCATTTCGTAATTAAAGCAGACGTTTCACAAGGGCTCCATTTCCAGGCAAGAGAAGCGTACAACATCGCATGCTCACCATCCACTGGACATTCGGTCATGCATGACATTTTTAACGTTGGACTCCGTCCGCGGAGCACGTAGGCGGACCCCGCAACCCGTGTGCTTAATTCTGTTCGACGACAAACTGTGCACCACTCGGCCAACATTTCGAGACGGACAAAATTCATCTAGGGGCATTTACGTCAAGACATATTTGCTTTTAAGGGAAGCGGAAGACATCAGGGCGTTCTGTGATATAGCTGTTAAACTCGGATGAAACAAGGCCGATATGTTTGGTGTCGCTGCAAAATGACGGCTTAGCCGTGAGCACATGAGAGTCGAGTATGCCATGGCATATCCACTTTATGTTGGGTTTAACTCCCTTAATTCATATTCTATGACGCTTTTCTCGTGACATATTTTTCCAAACACGCATAATTTATACCGCATCTCTTTGCATGCGTGATTCTTCGCTCCGCATTTCTCCGAATGCCTGATTAGTAGCATCCAATTCTTCATCCGCGACTATCCGCATATGCATAGCTCCGCGTCTCCTGTTTTCGTTCCTTTTACGAAATATGACGATGAGTGCAGGACCGTCGATATTTCCTTGTGTTTTTGTGGTTCCACTATTCGTTTCCCGACATTTTCTCTTCTGTTGTTCTTTATTATAACAACCCCGATGATAGAGGTTTTTCTATCAAACCACCGTGTATGTTGCGATTGCCAACAAACGCGAAGCTGGCGAACGGTGGTGCCCTCTGCTGACGCATCTGCTCCCTCCCCCTGTAGCGCACCTGGTAAGGTGACGCATCTGCTCTCTCCCCCTGTAGCTCACCTGGTAAGGTGACGCATCTGCTCTCCCCCTGTAGCTCACCTGGTAAGGTGACGCATCTGCTCAGCGTCCGTAGCACAGCTGGTTCAGTGTTGAACGCTCCGGTCAATCTTTAAAAGACAATACGATCATATCGTGTTAACTGCACGATTAAAACGCCCGGCCACCGCAACCATAAATACACGGCTATGGCTATGGCTATTCGGGTACATGGCTATAGCAATCCCCAATCCTATATGCGACAGCGCTCAAAAGGATCTCAGCATTTCTATATGGGTCAAGTATGGTGAAGTCATGTAACACGAGATCATAGCCACGGTTGTCCTGAGCCCTGGCGATTCTTTATTTGTTAATGGGTTTGTGCATGTTTCTAAGCCGTTGGTCTTCAGATGTTACTGGGTTTCATCTACCGAAGCTCACGTCTTGTCTTGGATCTTTACAGAACATATACAACCGACCCGTACGCATCATAAAGCATCATCAAAGCATTCTTGCAGAAGCGGTCTTCTCGGCGTTTGGGGATGGGCACACACCCATGCTCTCACTCACTGCATCCGCCCCGGTTCCTAGACTTCTGAATGCTAACATCAGTCGGCAAAGTTGAGTGAAAAACATGCAGAGACGCTCCATGCGCAGCGGCTATATTTGCCGCGCCTGAAAAGTCAATGGCCAACATTTGGCTGTCTGTTTGGCAACCATACACAGAATGCCGTGCGGAGTGTTCAACTGCCACACACAGCAAAGGTCAATTAATGACGACGGCACTTTTATACTAACCTTAAATGCTATGGAGTGTGACTGAACCCACCTTACACGCTATTTTGCAACTTGACATCACTCATCACCGCTGTCACGAGCGTGGCCTGACACCCAACGGGTCAATGGAACATCATCACTTGAAGTATTTAAGTCAGTGTCATCAGTGCGCCTTTGCATAAAAAGTAGCATACATAGATCTTGGAAATATATGGTGGGTATTCGCACTGCCTTGCGTTTACAGAAGTAACTAATGCTTCGGCGAATTAGGGGAAGTCACATGATGCCGTGACATGATGGGATATACAAAATGAGTACTGCTATTGCAACTGTCAAAGGTAGCTTGACGGAGGCGGTTTCAGGGTTTGAAAGAAAGCTAAGCATGCACTTCCAAACAGTGAAGGCATCAACGGTCCACAACGTAGGTATAAAGGGAATAATTCTTAACACTCAGATGCAAAGCCTTCCACTTCAGACAATCTCTACACAAACAATGGATGTA
>NW_023596555.1:22500-23721 GCF_011947565.3 Pollicipes pollicipes | reverse complement strand
CTGACGGAGAGCAGAGTAAAATGACACACCACAGGTCCATCATGGATCTATAATGGTCCATTGGTTTCCAGAATGGATCATCTTTTCTGGGAATCGATTGGCCCAAGTGGTCCATTCAATTAGCCTTCAACTGTTGATAAATTCAAAACAGGGTACTCGGATAATTTTTAGAAGTGTTGGGTAAACAACGCTGACATTGACGAAGGCCGGAGTAACTGCAATTTCTCGTTGCATGGTTCTCGCCGTTGATTACCAGTGAGTAAACGTTGTGCGAATAATTAATGCCATACGCATGGTGGTTTCTTCACCCAACCTTACGACAGTCATTCATTCAAGAACCATGTGGTTTTCAAGTGATGCAAACCATGTGGATTTTATTTTAAATGTAATCAAGGTGCAGGTGGGGTTTTCCAATGACGTATGAGCTTTTCCTGATCCATTACAGTCGCGTAGCCAAGATTTCGCCCAGGGAGTGCGAAGTGTGTGAGATGGAAGGAAAGGGGGGGGGGGGAGGGGGCGTTCGGATCCAAGGACCTTCGAAACCAGAGGGAGCCGATGGGGTCGAAATTATATGATGACGTAAAACGACGAGATCTCTCAAAGTGAGACCTTCGTCGCTGAGCTCACCATGCCTGGTGAACTGACCCGGTGAGTGGCAGGGATAATTACGACTTGGACCAGCCTCACCCGGAGCTGGAATCATTTGGACGGGACGGACAGGAGGACTGAGTTTGGTCCACTCTCAGGCTCTCTGGCAATATACCGATTCTATGCCCGATGATAGCGGGCCCCTGCTTGCCGGTCCTTTGCAACCGAGGTGCTGGCTGGAGTCGGCAATGTCTTTTTGTGATCAACGAGTCTTTTTAAGGGCGACAATGTGCCCGCTAAAATGCTCCTGCCTACTTGATAGGTGTTCCTAAAGGTCAATAGGGATACTGCATGCAAGAATGCCTTTTCCTCCTTCCTCCTGAGGGGAACGCTCGTGGACACCTGATAGCGTGGTGGGGTCCACTACCTATTTAGAGAAGGCCTATGCCGGCCACAAAATGACCCCTGTCGGGCTATGGAAGGTTCTCTAAAAAGACCCTACTGGGTAGCAGAGACACACTTTGTCGGCTTTTACAGTGGATCATTGCAGTGGTGAGGTGTCCCTGAATGTCTCCAAAGATGCTGCTGCCAAACTGACTGGTGCCCTTTTCAGGGATGACTTTTGTAGGCAGA
>NW_023596555.1:0-17500 GCF_011947565.3 Pollicipes pollicipes | reverse complement strand
TGCGTCAGCAGAGGGCACCACCGTTCGCCAGCTTCGCGTTTGTTGGCAATCGCAACATACACGGTGGTTTGATAGAAAAACCTCTATCATCGGGTTGTTATAATAAAGAACAACAGAAGAGAAAATGTCGGGAAACGAATAGTGGAACCACAAAAACACAAGGAAATATCGACGGTCCTGCACTCATCGTCATATTTCGTAAAAGGAACGAAAACAGGAGACGCGGAGCTATGCATATGCGGATAGTCGCGGATGAAGAATTGGATGCTACTAATCAGGCATTCGGAGAAATGCGGAGCGAAGAATCACGCATGCAAAGAGATGCGGTATAAATTATGCGTGTTTGGAAAAATATGTCACGAGAAAAGCGTCATAGAATATGAATTAAGGGAGTTAAACCCAACATAAAGTGGATATGCCATGGCATACTCGACTCTCATGTGCTCACGGCTAAGCCGTCATTTGCAGCGACACCAAACATATCGGCCTTGTTTCATCCGAGTTTAACAGCTATATCACAGAACGCCCTGATGTCTTCCGCTTCCCTTAAAAGCAAATATGTCTTGACGTAAATGCCCCTAGATGAATTTTGTCCGTCTCGAAATGTTGGCCGAGGTGCACAGTTTGTCGTCGAACAGAATTAAGCACACGGGTTGCGGGGTCCGCCTACGTGCTCCGCGGACGGAGTCCAACGTTAAAAATGTCATGCATGACCGAATGTCCAGTGGATGGTGAGCATGCGATGTTGTACGCTTCTCTTGCCTGGAAATGGAGCCCTTGTGAAACGTCTGCTTTAATTACGAAATGGCACCTGACTCATAGCATCACGTGAGCTGATCAGTGGGGGGGGGGGGGGGGGCGAGGTGAAATGGCGCCGAGTAGAGATAGCACATGCAACGTTCAATGCGCTCTGTGATATGAACGTATAAAACGAACGATGAGCCCCATTTCTTGCCTCGTTACTATTTCCCACCTGTAAAGTGCATAGGTTATATCATGCGGTCAGTGGCTCTTGCGAGCACTTTACTTTAGTGCTGAATCAGTCTTACCTTGAAAACAATGGCAAACACGAGTGGCGGTCTGTAAGCAGCTTTGGCTGTCGGTATGCTAATAATACACATGCTTTGTATATATATATATATATATATATATATATATATATATATATATATATAGATAGAAGATAGATAGATAGATAGATAGATAGATAGATAGATAGATAGTAGATAGATAGATAGATAGATAGATAGATAGAGAGATAGATAGATAGATAGAGAGAGAGAGAGAGAGAGAGAGAGAGAGAGAGAGAGAGAGAGAGAGAGAGAGAGAGAGAGAGAGAGAGAGAGAGAGAGAGAGAGAGAGAGAGAGAGAGAGAGATATATATATATATATATATATATATATATATCTATATATATATATATATATATATTTAAAAGATACATATGAATGAATATAAAAATTAATTTGTATTTATATTTAGTATCTGTATATCTTATATTACATATTTATAACATACATATAAATATATATATATATAATATATGTATGTATATATATATGTATATATATATATATATATATATATATATATATATGGTAAAAATATGTCATGCAGTGGTAGTAAACGATAAAATGCTACCTGAGCGCGCTCTAGTGGGTCTCGCATTTCGTCCTTGGGCGTCCTGTATTGGCTCGTCATTTGCATTGGTGCACTCTCATTATCTCGAACAGCTGTTGCAAATATATGAGGGTTGCATTACTACCGGACACCGACGTTCAATGAATTTTGCGAATGTGACGTCTAACAGTGTAAGCAGTTCCTGTATCTATCTATCACTTGGAAAAGGTGCAGACTCTGGGGCTATTTTGGATTGCAAACATGCATTGCAGACTTCATCGAAACACAGGTGATTTCTTACCACAGGGGGTGTGATGTCCTTCGATGCAGTCATTACTGTGCTGTCGAACCTCAGGCAAATTATGTAAAACCGCAACTTTGGCCCTACCTAATCAGCGTCTTTTTCCAATAAGTCGACGGGAACATGCTGTGTCTAACATCCCATGTTGCGAACGATGAATCACTTGATACATGTATTATTCATATACTTTATTGGCCTCAGTCGCCCGCATTTTAAAGTGACCTGATTTGTGCTATTTGAAAGTGCTTGGCCTATTATGCGACACAGTGCTATGCACAGCATGCCTCCACACTCAAAGCGGCGTTCATTTGCAGCGGTGAAAAGGTGCCTTTTTTGCCACCGACGGAATTGGGAGCCGTCTAAATATTGTCACATGGAGCCATATCTATCAGAAGCCACTGCAGTATAACATTAGGTGCGATAAGCCACAAAACGAAAAACAAATGAAATGCAATACCACTTAACGCCGAAACAGACTCAATTTGCACTAAAGTATCACTTGTTGGTCATCAAACACTGAATGATGATTGAGACTTCAGTAATCAAATTATCAGATAGAAGCATGCTTAACACAGCCTTGCACTGAACCCATCCTAGAGGTGTGTAAGTTTCCTATTCAGTTAGGTGGGGGAGGGGGTTGTGCCTTCCCCCCCCCGTGAGGCACTGCCTTTCCGTGGTGGGGGGATTGCGTGCCCCAATGATCCTGCGGGCGGTTGGGGAGGCTTGTAAAGCGCCCCTTCCGGCCAAAGAGGAGGGACCAGACGAAACGAAGGGCTCTGACTTGTTCAGAGTAGGGATTAGCAACCCCTCGGCCCCAGCTTTTCAGTCTTATCTGGGTCTCGCCGTACCCCGTTGGATCCGCATTTAGTGATGAAGGGATCCTGGTCACTGAGGGAGTTGCCCTGCGGGTCAGTCGGGGCAGCTTACCAACACGTGGCTTTGGCCCGAATTTGTGATCCTGCGGATGCCTCGTGAAGTCTCCACACGAGGAAATCGGCTGGTCAGGCGTCGTGTTCTCGTGACACTGGCTTGGAGGCAAGCAGGTCATGTGACGGGTGTTGAGGGGGGAGCTGCCGGGTGCAGTGTCTGCCTCCTGACATCATTAGGGGGCCGTACCTCGGTTTGTCACCAGGGTGCCTGGTTAGCACCTGCGAACCGAGGCACTGGCGCCCGCAGACACGTGCCCGGTGGCTCTCGCAGCAACTCTTTTGGCACACTGGCGTGCGTATAACGTGCTGGTAGCCCTGGCGGCTCCTCTCTTAGAAGTGGACCGTCCCCGTGTTGGGCTCCGTGGTGGGCGGGGAATCAGCGCGCCGAATATAAACACATACTTATGGACACTTTATCATCAACCAACCCCCCAAACCCCGACCGTCGTCCACTACCCCAGTTTCTGGTAGTAAGATCCGCCAAAGTAGATGACCAAGGAAGGACAGTACCGCTCCGACTAAACCCATTTCAGCGCCAACAAGCATTTTCCAAGATCGGGACGCCCAAGGATGTCTTCTCGTATGCGGACGGAGGCATAGAAGTGCATCTAACAGACGACCGCGAAATCCAGCGCATGCTTAAAACGACCACACTTATGTACAAAGTGCGAGGACAGGGAGAGGTTAGGGTGCCCGTATCGGTGCACCCTCACCCCTCTAAGAACTACTCCGAGGGTGTGATTACTTGCCGGGACCTTCGCGGCGTGAGTGATGAGGATGTTGCTGATGGCTTGTGTGAGGAAGGGGTGACGGCAGTGAGACGTATCAAGAGGAGAGAGAGGAGAGCTGACCGATACCGACTCAATTATTTTGACGTTTTGCTCTGCAAGAGTTCCAGATAGGGTCCGTGTGGGATATCAGTCGGTTCCTGTTAGGGTCTATGTACCCGATCCAGTCCGATGCTACCGATGCCAGACGTATGGTCACTTCACGGACAAGTGCTGGAAAGAAGTTAGATGCGGAAGGTGTGCGGAAATAGGCCACCAACACTCTGAGTGTAAATCAGAAACCGTGAAATGCGTCAACTGTGGTCAGGGTCACGTGGCGTCATATCGCAGCTGTCAGTCCTTCTTGTCAGCGAAAGCTGTCCTGAACATCAAAGTGAAGGAAGAAGTCTCGTTTCGGGAGGCCCAACGCCGACACAACGATGCGACCACCACAAGGACATACAAAGACGCCCTTACCAATCCGGCAAGAAATTTAGCCCAAGTAACACCGGCAGCCAACGAGGTACTGAAACTGAGTGGACTTGATGATTTCAAAGGCATGACTGTAGGCGAGTTTGTACAGCTGATACTAAGCACACTTGCATCAACTGGCTCTGCTGTTCCGTCGTACCGGAAGTCGGATCCTCCGGAAAAGAATTCACCTGCGGCATTGGCCGCCGCTAGAGAAGCTCAGCCTATGGGGCTGGAACCCCCTGGTGGAGCTGCCAGAGAGCCCGGGGCTGGGTCGCAACCCGGGAACGAGGGACGGACCACGGTCCAGCGAGGTCGTGGACTTCGCTCCCCATCATCGCACCCCGCCCCAGCCCGTGCTGAAGACACGCCCTCCCGGGCTCAATCTCCCCCTCCATCCACACCAGCTACGACGGGATCTGTCGTCGCTGGCACAGGGGCGCTACGAGAGTTGGCCCCCTCTGGCTCCCCAGCTAGTGGCCCTGCCGGAAGCGCCGGTCCACCCGGCTCACGGGAACCGGACAAGGTTCGGCATCCCCCAGTCGTCGCTCCCTCCCGGAGCCGCCCCTCTGAAACTGTTGTTCGTCCGGGTTCTCTGGACCTTGGCCCTGCAGGGCGCGCCGCCAGGTCGGCGCCTGCACAGCGGACGGGGGGCCGGCTCCCGCTGTCGACTCCGCCCCACTCACCGGGAGGGTCAATGGGTCCGCCTCCCATCCCTCCACCTGGGGACGGGGTTTCGGGTCGGCCCACCCTGCAGTCCCCGGTGGCGGGTCGTGCAACAAAGCGTGCCCCTCCTTGGCCGACGTCGCCTACGGAGGGTGGAAGTCCCAAAGCTCGGCCAAGGGTCCGGTTTACCTCCACTGAAGTAGAGCGTCGCCAGGGAGATTTGTTTAGTGCAAAACCCTAGGTGAACGCTTAAAGCAGATGTAAGCTGTACCGATGGATCGTATCCGTACACCCACATACAAGCATACCTAGCATGCCAGTGACGTTTTTACAATGGAACATGCGTGGCTTGAGGGCCAACATGTCGGACCTACACACACTCTTATCTAATCGTAAGCCGGTTGTGGCATGCTTACAAGAAACAAAGGTATCTGATGACACCCACATTAACGTCAAATGTTACAGCATCTTTCGGAAAGACGTGAGAACTGACACGATCGCCCATGGTGGGGTGGCGGTTTTAGTTCATCACAGTATACCGTGCTCTCCTGTAAGTCTTAACACTGACCTTCAAGCTGTTGCTGTCGTCGTCGACCTTGGGTCGCTGAGGCTGACTGTCTGTTCTATCTACCCCCCTCCTGTTGAGGAAGTACCGGATTCGACACTACAGTCCATCTTCGATCAGCTTCCATCGCCGTTCTTGTTGCTAGGTGACTTCAACTCCCATAGCCCTTTGTGGGGCTGCAGTCACACAAGCCGCCGAGGCCGACATCTTGAGCGTTTGCTGAATACAAATAATCTTTGTATTGTTAACACCGGCCGGCATATCCATATATCTCTACTGTCCAGCACTACTTCAGCGATAGATCTTTCTATCTGCTCCTCGTCCCTTTTCTGTCGGTTGTCTTGGTTCGTTGAGAGCACTACATATGGGAGCGACCATTTCCCAATATGGCTTGGGATGAATGCTGGACACCCAGGCAGGAGGCCTTCCTGCTGGAACCTTCGACGTGCTTACTGGCAAAAGTTTACTGATGAGTGCCATATTAGAGTGCAGCCGACCGAGGACGACAATGCAATGTCTCTTGCACAACAAGTGACATCCACAACTGTCGACACTGCGAGGTCTTGCATTCCCTTGACATCACCTGAGCCGCGCAGGATCCCTGTTCCCGGGTGGTCAGAGGACTGCAAGGCGGCAATTCTCAAGCGGAAGCGGGCGTTCGGGGTTTTTAAGCGTTCTGCAACGACCAACAACCTCATCGCTTTTAAAAAGGCCAGAGCATTTGCGAAACGCACAACACGTGAGGCGAAGCGTACGTCATGGGGGGAATATGTAAATGGTTTAAATCGTCACACCCCACTGAGTGCAGTGTGGCAGCGAGTTAGTCGCATTTCCGGTAGGAGCGTCTCCACTGCAGTTCCGGTGTTGAAAGTGGCGGGAATCACGATATTGAACACACAGGAAGTTTCCAACAAAATAGGTCTCGCATTTGCAGAAAGGTGCCGACATGGAACAGACGACCCACGCTTTATTCGTTACAAGGAACGAAGTGAGAAGACGGCAATCAATTTTAGAATTCCTAACTCAGAATTTATGAGTACAACCAACCGTTCACTGTCATGGAGCTCTGCACTGCTCTTAAGAGAGCTAAGAGTGTGTCGCCTGGATTGGATAAAGTCCACAATGATATGCTGAATCGCCTAAAGAAGGAGTCCCTCCATGCCTTACTCTCACTTTTCAACTACATATGGTTGCAAGATGACTTCCCGGAGTCGTGGCGGGATGCCATTATAGTCCCGATACGGAAGCCCGGAAAGGATGGTTCCGATCCACTGCACTACCGCCCAATTTCGCTGACTTCATGCCTATGCAAAGTGCTAGAGAGGATGGTGAATGGTCGTCTCATGTGGTACCTTGAAACCCACGATTGTCTTTCCAAGGTGCAATGCGGGTTTCGGAAGAACCGATGCACTGTTGATCACCTAACGATCTTAGACACAGCTATACGACATTCTTTTAAACAAAGGCGTCACACGATAGCGGTCTTCTTTGACATTGAGCGGGCTTATGATACCACCTGGCGCTATGGCATCCTAAGCAAAGTACACAAGTGTGGACTCCGAGGTCACATGGCACTCTTCATTGAAAACTTTTTACGTCGTCGATTCTTCCGTGTCCGAGTGGGTGGCATGCTATCTGATCGCTATGAACAAGAGAACGGTGTTCCTCAAGGGAGCGTGCTTAGCGTAACCCTGTTTGCGCTGATGATCGATGATATCGCCGACTGTCTGCCACCTACCATCAGTCGGTCACTGTTTGTGGACGACTTTGCCATCTGGTGTGCGGCATCCACAACGACGTCTGCTGAGAGGCAGCTTCAGTTATGCCTGATTCGACTAACTGAGTGGAGCCTCAAGAATGGCTTCAAATTTTCGACCACCAAGACTAAGTGCATGCACTTCTGCTCACGGATTAGAGGCTGTAGAGACCCGGAGTTGCGACTGTATAATGCCACTATCCCAGTTTGTAACGACATTTGTTTCCTGGGCTTCACGTTTGACCGTCGGCTCACGTTTAAGCAACACTTTAAGATGGTTAAGACTAAGTGTCTCAAGCGCATGATCCTCATGAAAGTTATGTGTCGTATGACGCTTGGAGCCGATAGAAGCACCCTGTTGAACCTTTATAGGGCTCTTATTCGATCAGTCATCGATTATGCTAGTCCTGTCTACGATAGTGCTCCTGCATCTTCAAAGCAGGTTTTGGACACAATCCACCATACATGTGTTCGTATAGCCACTGGGGCGTTTCGTACGACCAGAACAAGAAACTTGCTGGTGGAAGCGAATGAACCACCCTCGCCGCTTAGGAGACAACGACTTACTTTGAATTACGCTACAAAGGTTTCACAATTTCCGGATCACCCAGCCTTTAAGTTCATCTTCTCTCAGACGTTGATTCGTTCTTTCTTGAGGGGGCGGCCCACGTCAGCGCGGCCGACGTGCCTGCGCGTCCGGGACTGCCTGGACGAGGCGGATATTACGCTGGATGACATCGCCCCGCACACTCTTCGGGACCCAGCTCCGTGGAGACGTCTGAGTGTTAAGTATGACTTGGAACTCTGTCAGCATCTTAAAAATGGCACTGCACCACCAGAGTTTCTCACGTACTCGTTGGAACAGATTTCACAATACGTGAACTCATTACAAATATTTACCGATGGGTCCAAGGGCTCAATAGGAACGGGTTGCGCATTTGTTTGCGGTGACCATACCGTAGGTCTATGCCTCCCGCAGCACCTGTCAGTTTTTTCCTCAGAACTGTTTGCCATTTTAGCAGCGCTTCAGTACGTTGCTTGTCGTCCTGAAAAGGATATAGTCATTTTGACCGACTCGCGTAGTGCACTTTTATCATTAGACCCGACGGCGATGTCGCGTGACCACTCATTTTTGACTCGCTCAATTTGGGAGGAATTGGAATGGCTGGACAGCACTTCCTGTCGTATCACATTTATGTGGATCCCCGCCACATAGGAATAATGGGGAATGAAAAAGCCGACGCCGCAGCGAAAGCTGCGGCGTGTGAGAGAAACCCAATACCAATTATGTACCCGCTCGAGATCTGAAGTCAGTCATTTCCAAATACGTCCGCAATGCGTGGCAGCACATGTTCGACCAACACCTCCACGCTTTCAGGGGAATCAAGCCCCAACTGGGTGATTGGGAATCCTCCCATCGCCGAAGCCGCTTCCAGGAAGTCGCCCTTTGTAGGCTTCGGTTGGGTCATACATACGCCACACACTCGTTTTACTTGACGCGTAGGGATGTGCCACGGTGTGATAGATGCGGGGACCGGTTGTCTGTTGAACATGTGCTCGTCTCATGTCGGCGCCTTGAGACGGAGAGGCGACGATTTTTTCCTCCAGCGCCCCTTCATCGGTTACTCGGTCGAGACCCATGTGGTGAACTTGGAGATATACTCGCATTTTTAGCGCACATTGACTTTGACGTTATTTTCAATCACCCCTCAGTGTAAGTGCGCCAGTGATGCTACCTGTTATCAGTTGACAACATACTTATCGCGTCGTCGCAGAGGTAGATAACCGTCATCGAGTGGGCGCAAAATGGCCCTGATGCCGACGCGCCCTTAAAACCCAAATCACCACCACATCACCACGGGTTGTGCCTTTTAACCAGAGATGTAGTTTTCTATTTTTAGTTATCATATCTTATTAGTTTTTTCATTAATCATCACTTTTAGGGCTTAGCCACCCCAAATAAATTTTGAGAAACTACGCCCCTGTTCCCAGCTTTGAAAAGAAAGTACGTCAAATCTGGGGAGAAAACTGTTTGAAGTGCATTTCGTATGCAGGCTCAGCCATTTTTCCTGTTCCTGCACCCACCCCCTCACCCCATCTATTGTTTCTGAAAACTGTACCGCTGTAGCCCTACATTTACCGATAACACAGTTCTACAAGCACCTGAAAACAAAATCCCTTTTGGTTCTGCGACGCCATCGTACTATCAGCTGGAATCGTTGGCGACCTTCCCTACCGTCACATTTGCTAGTATTACCGGCGCATTCCTCACAATTCCTAACATGATCCCAATGTATTAACGCAAAATCCATGCAATGTTGGCATCAGCGGATGCAAATAGCATGCTTGAACACCTCTAGCATCTTCATTTAGTTCTATATACAATAAATGACAATAAAAAACGCCCTATCTCCCACCTGTCCACCGGTTAGAACGCTACGTCTGAGGTGCGACGGGCAGCGCCGGAGGCCTACACCAGCGATGCTCGGCATCTTACCTTAAAGCCGCTGATCCTCCAGCAGCAGGAAGCCCCGGATGAATCTTTGACATGTGTGGCTTCAATGTCCTCTGTTGCCCTCTGAAGCTACAGTCCGAGTATCTATAAACAACAAGCCTCTTAGATCGGCAGGGGCTTTTCAGGGCTGTTGCTAGGAACGCTCTCCGTGGCAGATCCTTAGAAAAGACACACAGCGCCTGAAAAAATGACGATTGGCTGCGTTCTTCAAGCCAGTCAGCTTCTCACGGCATGACCGCAAGGAACGGCAGCCCACAGCCCACGACGCATTAAAGCACCGCGTAATAAACTGATCACGTCTGTCGCAAGGTGCTGAGGTCAGCCACGATTTTTACGACTAGTAATACGCCTAGTTATTTGGTGCTTTATGCCGTTAAGTATTTTAAGTGAATCTCGGTCCAAAAATATGTGAAAGTCACCGATTTAAGGGGCGTAGGAAAAGGGCGCCACCACTGATCTGCGACGTCAGCACTGATATGGATATGATATGATATGGATATGGATATGGTATGGATATGGTAGTATGGTTTGTAGTATGTTTCTGTCATTTGCTAAAACTATTCTGATTTAAGCTGCTTGCTTGACAACATCCTGTGGCTCAACTTGCTCATACAGGGAAACGCCAACGTTTTAGCATGCCCTCTACACAAGTTCGCGCTGCAAGGGTTAACGAATACAGACCAATTCTAAGCTTTGAGTTTCGTCTAACTGAGATGGTCTGTTGTAACATGTCTAGTCCGTTGTAATATGTTTCCATTTTCGCGATTTTGTCACCAGCTGACTCGCAAAAGTGTCCGTTTTTTGTCACCGATCATATGCAGTAAATCAGAAGTTTTTCACTTCTATTCATCTGGTTTCAACATTTGGTCTATAAATGCATGTTAAGAGGTGGCCCTGCGAGACTGAATAATAGCCGATAACTGGTGTCTAAAAGCAGTCCAGAGAATACAAATAAACTTTTGAGGCCGAACGGGACCGATCGGCGATTTCAATTTCCTGGACAGTAGTTCATTGAGAGAGCGATACAACCCACATGATCAGCTCAGGAGGATGCGTTCCAGGCTGAGCCTGGTGCGGTCCAGGCTGCGACCGACCGAACATCGGTCTTCACCCCGCTGTTGTGAGCCCACAGAATGAAGCTAGACAGGCTGTTCTGAGTGTTTGCCATCAGCCCCCAGGGTGAGGCCGGGCGAGTTGTATGGCATGTTTGCCGTCAGCCCACAGGATGAGGCCAGGTGAGCTGTATTGAGTGCTACGGAGAAAGGCTTGCTTTTTTAATCTTATTATGTAACCGTGATCACAGGCATTCAACGTATTCATCAGCCAATTATAGCAGAAGAGGGAATAGATCGTGACTGGGTTCTGGCAATGGATCTTCTTGATATCCGCACACCGTAAATACGGTATTTCCCTGCCATATTATCCCGTTGGTGCACTTGAAGACAATGATGGGGTACGCGTCTAGATACCTTAATTAGGTCACTGCTACATGAGTACACCATCCACACGAGCAGAGAAACGTGAACACATCGTCCCCAATTATCGATAAAGCACCAGACTGCATGAACGTAATTGACCATTGTCTCGCAAGCCCTTTGTTTCTTTGGGTCAGACTATCCGCCAGTGGTGAGGCATTTCCCGGGCCTTGAACCGTTTGGTTTACAAGCTTTCCCGACGTGACAGCGATAAATATGAATGGGTATTCTGGCTGTGATAATTTCCGCTATTAGCGTCGAGGGCGCGTGGGACGAATTCCTGGATGTTTTCATTTTTCCAGCCGGACTGGTCCCTGGCTCGAGGTCAGGTAGAGGACGGAAATTGACGTTGCCGGCGACAGTGACGCCTTCCCGTCTCACAGTATCTATGCCGATGCCCAATAGCAGCACAGAACATTCAAGCTCGGAACAGCTCAAACCTGATCCGCATGGCCCCAGTTGGACCTGAGGAGCGAGGAAAACAGTTGCCGATGGCTTGCTTTCTAACGAAGGTTACTTAGCGGTATCACAAGATCAGAATGATTGTTCCGAGTCATGTAATGGACTGATGCGGCTCGGGGCATCAGGCACCTACGCAAATTCCTACAAGCGCTTGAGCGCCGCGCAAACTTTTTGTTGTGCCGACATGTTTGACGGTGGACGGCTTTACCGCATTCCTTCAGGTCCTGTCGGTCGGTGTGTCGAGACGGCTCGGGACGGACCAGTCCTAGCCAGGTATGCTGGGGACGCGGCGTTCAGCAGATACAGGCTGGCGGCTCGAGGCTTGTCTGTCTCAACAGCTCAACCGCTTAGGGCGCCGGCCTTCTGATTCACCCAGCCGTGATGGGTGGGCAAGGGTCGCCTTAGGCGCTCGCAACTTGCCCCTGACTGGGATGGCCTGTGGTCGGTGGCAACGGCCGTCCTAAAGGTCAAATGATGTCAGAGGACAGGAACGGCCGTAGAGACCATTACGGCACGTGATGCTTTCGTCACAAAATTCTGCTGTTCACCCGGAATTTTACGATTGGATGGTGGGAACGGGGCTGCAGCAACAAACGCTGCTTAACGTGGCGCTGATTTCATCCACAAAAAGTTCGCTTAATCTCAAAACTTGGTACATTGAACGATATGACGAAACAGCAGTGCCGATGTTGTAATGATTGGGGTCAGGAGGCCGAGCCGAGATCCCAACGGCCTAACCTCTCTGTAAATTTGGGTTTCTTAGCGGATCTACCCCCCTTTTGACAAACGACAATTTTGATTTTACTATAGCAAATGGGCTTTGTGTGAGACAGTAAACTTTTTGTGGCAAGAAACTTTTCCTCAAGTTTTGTAATATTTCAGCTAAAATGCTGGAGCTGCACCGAGCCAACATGAGGGGAGGGTCAACTTTACGTGGGAGGAAGGGAGGAAGGATTCTCACAAACAATGCAGACTGACGCCCCTGTGAGAGCATATCTGCAAGGTCTTATGCTGGTAAATAAGTATGCTGGAAATAGATCAAGAACGCGCTCTCTTGAAAATATTGTCGAAAATTGCCTGGACATTTAGACTGGTGTCTTTCACACAATCGTTTCTGTCTGGGAGCTCAAAATGCAGGCAGGGCGATGCCACGGGCGAGAGGCAAGGGGGACGCGTCCCCCTTTAGCGTCGGATAGGGAAACATTCCCCCTATCTTAACAACCATTCTGCAGAAAAGTATGTTCTTCGCACCGATTTTCACCGAGGGGCCCATATCCCCAGCGTTTACCATCAAAATGGAATTACCCTCCATCGGTGAGATGGCATTGCTTCAAAAGCTGGTGCCATGCTTCAGGAACTCCAGACGGCCGCTCGACGATATTCCCTATATACTGACCAAAAACATTCAATACCCTGCTTGCTTGGAGTTCGAAGCCGGATTATAAGATAATTGGATCATCTGTGCCTGCAGCCTATGCATGTTAGAATTTTTGAAGGCAAGAGTGAAAACTAATGCTGATTTGTAGTGAATATGCTTCAAGTCAACATCCTTTACTCGCCAGGTACAACTGCGACTTTCGTACGCTTCTCGTCAGTGACTATCACGTGCCATCATCACATCTACTGTCATGTTTTTGTAATAGCTCTCGAACGCAAATGAATACGGCCCAGCAACTTGCGTATGTTATTTGATCATTACGCAGCTTGTGCCTTCTGTCTTGTTTTGTATGAAGGTGTCTTGCATGATAGCTCCGTATACAATATTTTCTTTACCCATTACCATACCGGAACTAATAATTTGTGCAACAATTTTGTCTACTTCTGTTGTTAGAAGTTAGTCAAATATCATTGCCACCGTCCTTCTGCCGTGAACAACCTCTCACGAGCCAGCCAGGGTCCCGGTCTGACCACCGATCCCCTGCCGTGATCAGCTCCTCGAGCCGGGTGGAGTCCCGCGCCTCACCACCGTCCTTCTGCCATGATCAACCTCTCACGAGCCGGCCGGGTCCCGGTCTGACCACCGATCCCCTGCCGTGATCAGCTCCTCGAGCCGGGTGGAGTCCCGTGCCTCACCACCGTCCTTTGCCGGAGAGCGTGCAGGTCAGGTAGAGCGCACGTCCAGCACGTTCTCTGAGAGGAGAACATGTTCTGAAGACATTACCAATTTGTCTAGAGTCAAGCCTGATGAGTGAAAGCGCCACTTTTCTACAGCTCGCCGGATGCGCTTCCCTCCTAGCGTCGGACCCCTCTCCCTTCCCAGGACGAGGATCGGAGGGAGAGCTGCGGAGCGCTAACCGATGACTAGGTCAGCGCTGCCTAGCGCCCCTTTGTCCTCCCGATGTGGAAGGACATCTGTTGCTCCATGCCGGCGGAAAAATATTATCGCAGTGTCGGAGTGTCTTCTCGTATAAATCTTCTCAGCACAGCACAGCACGCATAACGGGACACTTCTCTAATATTCATCAGGTCTTGCCATGCCAATACAAGTTATGAGGGCTCTAACTTTAAGACCTTGACCTCAGACCAATCTCGGCCAGCGCAGTGACTTGCTTTGAACTTCAAAATTTCCGCACTGATGGAAAACGAATGGTACTAAAAATAGGGTATTATAATTTATTTTTGCTCACCTCCGCGTTTTTTTCCTAAGCCCGCAAACATGGGGGGGACGAATTTACGTCCCCCTTCTGGTCGTCGTCGTCGTCATTGGGGCTTTACGACGCATTCAGCTGTTGGGGCTTTATGGTGTCGCCTGCCTCTCATCCTGGCAGGAAAGGCGAGCACCGCGGGGACGTTCCCCGGTCGAGCCCGATTGAAGCCTTGTCTTTATTTCAAATCGAAACTCGGTGCCATCAAAGCTGTTGAAAAGACGATTTTTCAAAGATTTAATGATTTGGATTAACTTTCGGCGGTAAAACCAGGACCCTGGTCGGTTCGAGTGGAGTTGATCACGGCAGAAGCCCTGCGGTAAGGTACGGAACCTTGGCTGGCCCGGGGGGTCTGGTCATGGCAGAAGCCCTGCGGTAAGGTACGGAACCCTGGCTGACCCGGGGGTCTGGTCACGGCAGGCGGGCGGTGGTAAGGTACGGAACCCTGGCTGACCCGGGGGTCTGGTCACGGCAGGCGGCCGGCGGTAAGGTACGGAACCCTGGCTGGCCCGGGGGGTCTGGTCACGGCAGGCGGCCGGCGGTAAGGTACGGAACCCTGGCTGACCCGGGGGTCTGGTCACGGCAGGCGGCCGGTGGTAAGGTACGGAACCCTAGCTGACCCGGGGGTCTGGTCACGGCAGGCGGCCGGCGGTAAGGTACGGAACCCTGGCTGGCCCGGGGGTCTGGTCACGGCAGGCGGCCGGCGGTAAGGTACGGAACCCTGGCTGACCCGGGGGTCTGGTCACGGCAGGCGGCCGGCGGTAAGGTACGGAACCCTGGCTGACCCGGGGGTCTGGTCACGGCAGGCGGCCGGTGGTAAGGTACGGAACCCTGGCTGGCCCGGGGGTCTGGTCACGGCAGGCGGCCGGCGGTAAGGTACGGAACCCTGGCTGACCCGGGGGTCTGGTCACGACAGGCGGCCGGCGGTAAGGTACGGAACCCTGGCTGGCCCGGGGGTCTGGTCACGGCAGGAGCCCGGTGGTAAGGTACGGAACCCTGGCTGACCCGGGGGTCTGGTCACGGCAGGCGGCCGGCGGTAAGGTACGGAACCCTGGCTGACCCGGGGGTCTGGTCACGGCAGAAGCCCTGCGGTAAGGTACGGAACCCTGGCTGGCCCGAGGGGTCTGGTCACGGCAGAGAGAACCCAACACCAGGGCCGATAATATCGAGTTCTCATAAACATGATGAAGTAAAGCAAAATTTTATTTTCGATAGTTTTGCCCGTAAGGTCAAGATTTAAGGCCGAATGCAGTATGCATGCAGCAAATATCAGAGGAAGAGTTGAGGACATGTTTTGAGCGCCTGACATTATCAGACGGGGAGAGGAGAGGAAAGAGGGGGAGAACAAGGAGGTGGCACACACTACTATATAATCCCTGTCGGCGATGCCATGCTTGTGATGCGCTGGCAGTGGCAGTGATTAGGCATGTAGTACGTGCATCCGTCGCCTCATTTCGTCCCTTCCTCTTTCTCCTCTCTCCACAACTGAGGACAGTGAACGCCGAGACTTCTGTCTCCAACTCTCTCTCTCATCTTGGTTGCATCTACTTGCACGCAAACTCCGAACAACAATCGGGACAACTAGACTAGGGCTTAAGCTCATTTTTCTAACTTATCAAGCAATAACGCCACATGTAATTGTCACGATTCCTAACCTTCGAAATTTGTTCACTTAATACTCCTTGCTAGCCTCGTTGGTAGCTGTGCTGTATTGTCATACATAAAAACTGCTTCGGCTCATCACATTTGAGAGGCGGCCGACCAGTGCAGCGCACCTGGCTCATCACCTTTGGGAGGCGGCCGACCAGTGCAGCGCCCCTTGCTCATCACATTTGAGAGGCGGCCGACCAGTGCAGCGCCCCTGGCTCATTACATTGGAGAGGCGGGACCAGTGCAGCGTCCCTGGCTCATCACCTTTGGGAGGCGGCCGACCAGTGCAGCGCCCCTGGCTCATTACATTGGAGAGGCGGCCGACCAGGCAGCGCCCCTGGCTCATCACCTTTGGGAGGCGGCCGACCAGTGCAGCGCCCCTGGCTCATCACATTGGAGAGGCGGCCGACCAGTGCAGCGCACCTGGCTCATCACCTTTGGGAGGCGGCCGACCAGTGCAGCGCCCCTTGCTCATCACATTGGAGAGGCGGCCGACCAGTGCAGCGCCCCTGGCTCATCACCTTTGGGAGGCGGCCGACCAGTGCAGCGCCCCTGGCTCATTACATTGGAGAGGCGGCCGACCAGTGCAGCGCCCTGGCTCATCACCTTTGGGAGGCGGCCGACCAGTGCAGCGCCCCTGGCTCATTACATTGGAGAGGCGGCCGACCAGTGCAGCGCCCTGGCTCATCACCTTTGGGAGGCGGCCCGCCAGTGCAGCGCCCCTGGCTCATCACATTGGAGAGGCGGCCGACCAGTGCAGCGCCCCTTGCTCATTACATTGGAGAGGCGGCCGACCAGTGCAGCGCCCCGCCCGCCATCGCTTTATTCGCGACCGTCAAGGTCCGGGCCGTGGGTCACTGAAGACACTCAGCGACCCATGGCCCGACCAAGACACTCAGCCACGATGTGTAGTTAGACATAACTGAATGTAGCCGACACGTCACGTCCTGACGCTCGCTGGTATGCTACCGTGCCATCTAATTCTGCTCACCCGTGATCTCAGCATCATCCTAGCTGCCGATCGCCCAGTCCAGCACCGTTTTGTCCGATGCGTACTAGCGTGACGCCTGCGTTTTTGCGTCACCGGCGGCCGGACGAGGTCCTCAGCATGCGGCATGACGCCACACGCCACTGATAGCGGTCTCGCCCTTCCT
The DNA here is from genome assembly GCF_011947565.3 of Pollicipes pollicipes. Lineage (NCBI taxonomy): Eukaryota > Metazoa > Arthropoda > Thecostraca > Pollicipedomorpha > Pollicipedidae > Pollicipes > Pollicipes pollicipes. Next base: position 523 of record NW_023596555.1, on the reverse strand, counting down.
GCGATGTGACGGTGGTCGCCCGAGCTGCCGCCGCCGTCATCCACCCTCTCTCTGGGCCAGGGGGGGGGGGCGCTCTCGGTAATCCGTGATGTCCTGAATCGCCGTAGTGCGTCCGCGCGACCGGAGCGCTCTGGTCACTGCCTGAGTCGCTCGTGGTGTGTCTACGCGACCGGATCACTGCGGTCACTTCCAAGAAGACGAACGGAGAGTTTGTCTGACTTGTGGTCCTCTGCTGCCGGGCCGAGCCTTGAGGCAGACTGCGAGGCTCCTGATGGTCTAATGAGGCGGTGACACGCGAGGTCCTTGCCGCCGGGCCCAGCCTTGAGGCAGACTGCGGGCTCCTCGCTGGTCTAATGAGGCGGTTGACACGCGAGGCCTCTGCTGCCGGGGCCGACCCTTGAGGCAGACTGCGGGCTCCTCGTGGTCTCATGAGGCGGTGACGCAGCTGGGCACCGTCCGAAATTGGGTCGGGAGTGAAGTTTCGGGGTTGGCAAAGCAATAGCAGGCATGTTTAGATCCTGGA